>NW_026110407.1:610000-910000 GCF_024679095.1 Eriocheir sinensis | reverse complement strand
ACCTTATTTTATGTTTATTTTGTATGTGTATTTTGTACATTTATATTTATACACGTTTACTCATACAAATTTATATTATTTTATTGGTATTTTGTTTATTTATTTTGATACGAATTACATGATTATATGTGTATTTTGTACACATTTTTTTATACGTATTTACATTATTTAATGTGTATTTTGTTTATATATTTTCATACAAATTTACGTTATTATATGTGTATTTGTATAAATATTTTGATACCAATTTACTTTATTTCATGTATTTTGTATATATATTTCAATTCAAATTTAGCTTATTTTCTGTGTGTTTTGTATATATTTTCATACAAATTTAATTACTTCTGTGTATTTTTGTATATAGTTTTATATAAATTTACGTTATTTTATGTGTATTTTGTATATTTATATTTATACAAATACACATTCTTTTATTGGTATTTTGTTTATTTATTTTGATACGAATTTACATTATTTTATGTGTATTTTGTATACATTTTTTATACGTATTTACATCATTTTACGTGTATTTTGTATATATATTTTTATAGAAATCTACGTTATTTTAGGTGTATTCGTATACATATTTTGAAACAAATTTACATTGCTTTATATGTATTATGCATATCTATTTCAATACAAATTTACCTTATTGTACATATAAAACAATGTAAATTTGCTTCAAAATATATGTACGAATACATATAAAATAACGTAGATTTATATAAAAATATATATACAAAATACACATAAAATTAAATAAATACGTGTAAAAAAATATAAACAAAATACACATAAAAGAATGTAAATTCGAAATAAAAGAATGTGTATTTGTATTAATATAAATGTACAAAATACACATAAAAAATAAACATAAAATAAGGTAAATTTGTAATGAAATATATGTACAAAATACACATAAAATAATGTAAATTTATATGAAAATATATATACAAATACACATAAAATACTATGAATTTGTATAAAATTATATACTCAAAATAAATATTAAATAATGTAAATGCGTATAAAAATATATATACAAAGTACATATAAAATAATGTAAATTCGTATGAACATAAATCAACAAAATACCAATAAAATAATATATATTTGAATGAAAATAGATTTACAAAATACACATAACCTAACTAAAATTTGTATTGAAATATATACAAAAATACATAAAAATAATTTGAGTTTGAATGAAAATAGATATTCAAAATACACATAAAACTAGGTAAATTTCTTTGAAATATATATTCAAAATACCAATAAAATATTGTAAATTTGTGTCAAAATATATAAACAAATACACATAAAATAACGTAAATTTGTATGAAAAATATATACAAAATACACATAGAATAATGTCAAATCGTATCAAAATGAATGAGCAGAATATCAATAAAATAACGTAAATTTATATGAAAATAAAGATGCAAAATACCCATAAAATAAAGCATATTTTTATAAAAATACAAATAGAAAAATACACATAGAATAATTTAATTTGTATTAAAATTAATATACAAAATGCATATACAATAAATTTAAATTTGATTATTTTAAATGAAATAAATATACAAAATAAACATAAAATAAGGTAAATTTGTAATAAAATATATGTATGAATACACATAAAATAATATAAATTTGTATGAAAATATATATACAAATACACATAAAATAATATGAATTTGTATATATACGAATACACACAATAAAATAACGTAAATTTTTATGAAAATGTATATATAAAATACACATAAAATAATTTAAATACGTAGAAAAATATATATACAAAATACACATAAAATAATGTAAATTGTAAAAATTAAATACACAAAATTCCAATAAAAGAATGTATATTTAGGAAAATATATATACAAAAAACAAATAAAATAACTAAAATTTGTATAAAAATATATACAAAAATACACAAAAATAATTTAAATTTGTTTGAAAATAGATATGCAAAATACACATAAAGTTAAGCAAATTTGTATTGAAATGCATATACAAAACTCACATAAAATAATGTAAATTTGTATGAAAATATATAAACAAATACATATAAAATAACGTAAATTTGGATAAAATATATATACAAAATATACATTAAATATTTTAAATATGTATAAAAATATATTATATTATATATATTTTTATTGATATTTGCGTTATTTATGTGTATTTTGTATATGTTTTCTCATAGAAATTTACATTATTTTATTGGTATTTTGTCTATTTATTTTGATACGAATTACATGATTATTTGTGTATTTTGTACATTTTTTTATACGTATTTACATTATTTAATGTGTATGTTGTTTATATATTTTTTATACAAATTTACGTTATTATATGTGTATTTGTATAAGTATTTTGATACAAATTTACATTATTTTATGTATTTTGTATATATATTTCAATTCAAATTTAGCTTATTTTATGAGTATTTTGTATATCTATTTATTTTAATACAAAATCAAATATTTTATGTTTTTCATATATATATTTTTATAAAAAATGCATTATTTTATGGGTATTTTGCATCTTAATTTTCATACAAATTTACATTATTTTATTAATATTTTCTGAATTTATTTTGATACGATTTTACATTATTTTATTTGTGTTTTGTATATATTTTTTTATACATATTTACATTATTTAATGTGTTTTTTGTATATATATTTGATACAAATTTACGTTATTTTAAGTCTATATGTTTATATATTTTCATTCAAATTTACATTATTTTATGTGTATTTTGTATATGTATTTCAATACAAATTTACCTAATTTTATATGTTTTTTGTATATTTATTTTCATACAAGTTTAAATTATTTTGTGTATTTTTGTATATAGTTTTATACAAATTTAGGTTATTTTATGTGTATTTTGTATATCTATTTTCATACAAATACACATTCTTTTCATGATATTTTGTTTATTTATTTTGACACGAATTAACATTATTTAATGTGTATTTTGTATATATATTTTTATTCGTATTTACATTATTTCAATTGTATTTTGTATATATATTTCTATAGAAATCTGCGTTATTATATGTGTATTCGTATATATATTTTGAAACAAATTTACATTCTTTTATGTGTATTTTGTATATTTTTTTAATACAAATTTACCTTATTGTATGTGCATTTTGTATATTAATTTTAATACAAATTTGATTAATCTATGTGTATTTTTGTATATGTATTTTTATAAAAATATGCTTTATTTTATGGGTATTTCGCATCTTTATTTTCAAACAAATTTACATTATTTTATTGATATTCTGTGTATTTATTTTGATATGATTTTACATTATTCTATGTGTATTTTGTATATATATTTTATATAAAATGTATTTGTTTTCATTTCATACAAATCTACATTATTTTATGTGTTTTTTGTACATGTATTTAAATACAAATTTAACTAGTTATATGTGTATTTTGTATATCTATTTTGTATGTATATTTTCATAGAAATTTACTCTATTTTATGAGTATTCGTATATATATTTTGATACAAATTTACATTATTAATGTGTATTTTGCATATCTATTTCAATACAAATTTACTTTATTGTACGTGCATTTTGTATATTTATTTTAATACAAATTTAATTATTTTATATGTATTTTTGTATATATATTTTTATGCAAATATGCGTTATTATATGGATATTTTGCATCTTTATTTTCATACAAATTTATATTATTTTATTGATATTCTCTTTATTTATTTTGATACGATTTAACATTATTCTATGTGTTTTTTTGTATATTTTTTTTTATATATATATTTACATTATTTAATGTTAATTTTGTATATATTTTTTATCCAAATTTACATTATTTTATGTGTATTTGTTTATATATTTTCATACATATTTACACTATTTTATGTGTTTTTTGTATATATATTTTTCTACGTATTTAAATTATTTTATGTGTATTTTGTATATACATTTTTATAAAAAAATTACGTTATTTTATTGGGTGTATAAGTATATATTTTGATACAAATTTTATACAAATTCATGTTATTTAATGTGTATTTGTATATATATTTTCATACAAATTTATATTATTTTATGTGTATTTTTTCATATATTTCATTACCAATTTACCTTATTTTATGTTTATTTTGTATATTTATTTCATTCAATTTTAAATTATTTTATGTGTATATTTGTATTTGTATTTAGGTTATTTTATGTGTATTTTGTATATATATTTTCATCCAAAATTACATTATTTTATTGGTATTTCTTAATTTAATTCGATACGATTTTAGATTATTTCATAGGTATTTTCTATACATATTTTTATACTCATTTACATTATCTAATGTGTGTTTTGTATATATACTTTTATGCAAATTTATCTAATGTTCATTTTTTTACATATATTTTTAAAGAAATTTGCGTTATTTTATGTATATATTTTATATAAATTTACGTTATTTTATGTGCATTTTGTATATTTATATTTATACAAATACACATTCTTTTATTGGTATATTGTTTATTTACATTTATACGAATTTACATTATTTTATGTGTATTTTGTATACATTTTTTATACGTATTTACTTAATTTTATGTGTATTTTGTATATGTATTTTTATAGAAATCTACGTTATTTTTTTGATATATATATATATATATATATATATATATATATATATATATATATATATATATATATATATATATATTTTGAAACAAATTTACATTATTTTATATGTATTTTCCATATCTATTTCAATACAAATTTACCTTATTGTATGTGCATTTTGTATATTTATTTTAATACAAGTTCAAATATTTTATGTGTATTTTGGTATCAATCATTTTATAAAAAAATGCGTTATTTTATAGGTATTTTGCATCTTAATTTTCATTTTATATGTACTTTGTATATATATTTTTATACGCTCTTACATTATTTAATATTTATTTTGAATATAATTTTTTATACAAATTCATGGTATTTTATGTGTATTTGTATATATATTTTCATATAAATTTACATTATTGTATGTGTATTTTGTACATATATTTTATTACAAATCTACCTTATTTTATGTTTATTTTGTATGTGTATTTTGTATATTTATATTTATCCAAATACACATTCTTTTATTGGTATTTTGTTTATTTATTTTAATTCGAATTTATATTATTTTATGTGTATTTTGAATACATTTTTTTATACGTATTTACTTAATTTTATGTGTATTTTGTATATATATTTTTGTAGAAATCTACGTTTTTTTATTTGTATTCGTATATATATTTTGAAACAAATTTACATTGTTTTATATGTATTTTTGCATATCTCTTTCAATACAAATTTACCTTATTGTATATGCATTTTGTATATTTATATCAATACAAATTTTAAAAATTTATGTATATTTTGGTATATATATTTTATAACAAATGCGCTATTTTATGGGAATTTTGCATCTTTTTTTTCATACAAATTTACATTATTTTATTAATATTCGGTGTATTTATTTTGATACGATTTTACATTATTCTATTTGTTTTTTGTATATACTTTTTTATACATATTTACATTATTTAATGTGTATCTTGAATATATATTTTATACAAATTTATTATCTATTATCTATTTTCATACAAATACACATTCTTTTCATGATATTTTGTTTATTTATTTTGACACGAATTTACATTATTTGATATGTATTTTGTATATATATTTCTATAGAAATCTACTTTATTTTATGTGTATTCGTATATATATTTTGAAACAGATTTACATTGTTTTATATGTATTTTTGAATATCTCTTTCAATACATGAAATATCTCTTTCAATACATACAATACATAAAATGTATTTTGTATATATATTTTTATAGAAATCTACGTTATTTTATGTGTATTCGTATATATATTTTGAAACAAATTTACATTGTTTTATATGTATTTTGCATATCTATTTCAATACAAATTTACCTTATTGTATGTGTTTTTTGTATATTTATTTTAATACAAATTTAATTTTTTGGTGTATTTTGGTATATATATTTTTATAAATGCGTTATTTTATGGGTATTTTGCTTCTTTATTTTCATACAAATTTACATTATTTTATTAATATTCTGTGTATTTATTTTGATACGATTTTACATTATTCTATTTGTGTTTTGTACATATTTTTTTATACAAATTTACGTTATTTTAAGTGTATTTGTTTATGTATTTTCATTCAAATTTACATTATTTTATGTGTATTTTGTGTATGTATTTCAATACAAATTTACCTAATTTTATGTGTATTTTGTATATTTATTTTCATACAAATTTAAAATATTTTTGTTTATTTTTGTATATAGTTTGATACAAATTTAGGTTATTTTATGTGTATTTTGTATATCTATTTTCATACAAATACACATTCTTTTATCATATTTTGTTTATTTATTTTGACGCGAATTTTATTTGAATTTGTTTTCATTTCATACAAATTTACATTATTTTATGTGTATTTTGTACATGTATTTAAATACAAATTTAACTAATTATAATATGTGTATTTTGTATATCTATTTTCATACAAATTGAAATATATATATTTTTTTTTGTATATATTTTTATTCAAATTTTCGTAATCTTATAAAAATATATATACCAAAAAACACATAAAATATTTAAATTTGCATTGAAATAAATATACAAAATGCACATACAATAAGAAAAATTTGTATTGAAAGAGATATGCAAAAATACATATAAAACATTGTAAATTTGTTTCAAAATATATATACGAATACAAATAAAAAAACGTAGATTTCTATAAAAATATATATACAAAATACACATAAAATTAAGTAAATACGTATAAAAAAATGTATACAAAATACACATAAAATAATGAAAATTCGAATTAAAATAAATAAACAAAATACCAATAAAAGAATGTGTATTTGGATAAATATAAATATAGAAAATACACATTCAAAATAAACATAAAATAAGGTAGATTTGTAAAAAAATATATGTACAAAATACACATAAAAAATGTAAATTTATATAAAAATATATATACAAATACACATAAAATACCATGAATTTGAATAAAAATATATATTCAAAATAAATATTAAATAATGTAAAAGCGTATAAAAATATATATACAAAGTACATATAAAATAATGTAAATTCGTATCAATATAAATCAACAAAACACCAATAAAATAATATATATTTGAATGAAAATAAATTTACAAAATACACATAACATAACTAAAATTTGTATTAAAATATATACAAAAATACATAGAAATAATTTGAGTTTGTATGAAAATAGATAAACAAAATACACATAAAACTAGGTAAATTTCTTTTGAAATGTATATACAAAATACCCATAAAATATTGTAAATTTGTGTCAGAATATATAAACAAATATACATAAAATAACGTAAATTTGTATGAAAAATATATACAAAATACACATAGAATAATGTCAATTCGTATCAAAATGAATGAGCATAATATCAATAAAATAATGTAAATTTGTATGAAAATAAAGATGCAAAATACCCAAAAAATAAAGCATATGTTTATAAAAATACAGATATAAAAATACACATCGAATAATTAAATTTGTATTAAAATTAATATACAAAATGCGTATATAATAAGGTAAATTTGTATTGAAAAAATATGCAACATACACGTTTACTCATACAAATTTATATTATTTTATTGGTATTTTGAATATTTATTTTGATACGAATTACATGATTATATGTGTATTTTGTACATATTTTTTTATACGTATTTACTTTATTCAATGTGTATTTTGTTTATATATTTTCATACAAATTTACATTATTATATGTGTATCTGTATAAATATTTTGATACAAATTTACTTTATTTCATGTATTTTGTATATATATTTCAATTCAAATTTAGCTTACTTTGTGTGTATTTTGTATATATTTTCATACAAATTTAATTACTTCTGTGTATTTTTGTATATAGTTTTATATAAATTTACGTTATTTTATGTGTATTTTGTATATTTATATTTATACAAATACACATTCTTTTATTGGTATTTTGTTTATTTATTTTGATACGAATTTACATTATTTTATGTGTTTTTTGTATTCATTTTTTTTATACGTATTTACTTCATTTTATGTGTATTTTGTATATATATTTTTATAGAAATCTACGTTATTTTATGTGTATTCGTATATATATTTTGAAACAAATTTACATTGTTTTATATGTATTTTGCATATCTATTTCAATACAAATTTACCTTATTGTATGTGTTTGTTGTATATTTATTTTAATACAAATTTAACTTTTTGATGTGTATTTTGGTATATATATTTTTATAAAAAAAAATGCTTTATTTTATGGGTATTTTGCTTCTTTATTTTCATACAAGTTTACATTATTTTATTAATATTCTGTGTATTTATTTTGATACGATTTTACATTATTCTATTTGTTTTGTACATATTTTTTTATACAAATTTACGTTATTTTAAGTGTATTTGTTTATGTATTTTCATTCAAATTTACATTATTTTATGTGTATTTTGTGTATGTATTTCAATACAAATTTACCTAATTTTATGTGTATTTTGTATATTTATTTTCATACAAATTTAAAATATTTTTGATTATTTTTGTATATAGTTTGATACAAATTTAGGTTATTTTATGTATATTTTGTATATCTATTTTCATACAAATACACATTCTTTTATTGATATTTTATTTATTTATTTTGACGCGAATTTACATTATTTAATGTGTATTTTGTATATATATTTTTATACGTATTTACATCATTTCATGTGTATTTTGTATAGTTTTAAACAAATTTATATTATTTAATGTGTATTTTGTATATATATATTTATACAAATACACATTCTTTTATTGGTATTTTGTTTATTTATTTTGATACTAATTTACATTATTTTATATGTATTTTGTATACATTTTTTATACGTATTTACTTAATTTTATGTGTATTTTGTATATATATTTTTATAAAAATCTACCTTATTTCATGTGTATTCGTATATATATTTTGAAACAAATTTACATTGTTTATATGTATTTTGCATATCTATTTTTGTGTATTCTGTATTTATTTTTGTTATACATAGAATAATGTAAAATCGTATCAAAATAGGTACACAGAATATCAATAAAATAATTTAAATTTGTATGAAAATAAAGATGCAAAATACCCATAAGATAAAGCATTTTTTTTTTAAATACATATACAAAAATACTCATAGAATAATTAAATTTGTATTAAAATTAATATACAAAATGCACACATACAAAAAGGTAAATTTGTATTGAAAAAAAAACGCAAAATACAAATAAAACAGTGTAAATTTGATTCAAAATATATATACGAATACATATAAAATAACGTAGATTTCTATAGAAAAATATATACAAAATACACATGAAATTATGTAAATACGTATAAAAATATATATATATAATACATATTCAGTAATGTAAATTCGTGACAAAATAAATAAACAAAATATCATGAAAAGAATGTGTATTTGTATGAAAATAAATAATAGATAATAAATTTGTATGTAATATATATGCAAGATACACATTAAATAATGTAAATATGTATATAAAAAAATATATACAAAAAACAAATAGAATAATGTAAAATCGTATCAAAATAAATACATCGAATATTAATAAAATAATGTAAATTTGTAAGAAAATAAAGATGCAAAATTCCCATCAAATAGCGCATTTCTTATAAAAATATATGTACCAAAATACACATAAAATATTTAAATTTGTATTGAAATAAATATACAAAATGCACATACAATAAGGTAAACTTCTATTGAAAGAGATATGCAAAAATACATATAAAACAATGTAAATTTGTTTCAAAATATATATACGAATACACATAAAATAACGTAGATTTCTATAAAAATATATATACAAAATACACATAAAATTAAGTAATTACGTATAAAAAAATGTAAACAAAATACACATAAAATAATGTAAATTCGAAACAAAATAAATAAAGAAAATACAAATAAAAGAATGTATATCTATTTATTTTAATACAAAATCTAATATTTTGTGTTTTCTCGTATATATATTTTTATAAAAAAAATGTGTTATTTTATGGGTATTTTGCATCTTAATTTTCATACAAATTTACATTATTTTATTAATATTTTCTGTATTTATTTTGATACGATTTTACATTATTTTATTTATGTTTTGTATATATTTTTCTATACATATTTACATTATTTAATGTGTTTTTTGTATATATATTTGATACATATTTACGTTATTTTAAGTTATTTTATGTGTATTTAAATACATGTACAAAATACACATAAAATAATGTAAATTTGTATGAAATGAAAACAAATTCACATAAAATTCGCGTCAAAATAAATAAACAAAATGTCAATAAAAGAATATGTATTTGTATGAAAATAGATATACAAAATACACATAAAATAACCAAAATTTGTATGAAACTATATACAAAAATACACAAAAATATTTTAAATTTGTATGAAAATAAATATACAAAATACACATAAAATTAGGTAAATTTGTATTGAAATACATACACAAAATACATATAAAATAATGTAAATTTGAATGAAAATACATAAACAAATACACTTAAAATAACGTAAATTTGTATAAAAAAATATGTTCAAAACACAAATAGAATAATGTAAAATCGTATCAAAATAAATACACAGAATATTAATAAAATAATGTAAATTTGTATGAAAATAAAGAAGCAAAATACCCATAAAATAACGCATTATTTTTATTTAGAAAATATATATAAATACACATCAAAAATTAAATTTGTATTAAAATAAATATACAAAAAACACATACAATAAGGTAAATTTGTATTGAAATAGATATGAAAAATACATATAAAACAATGTAAATTTGTTTCAAAATATATATACGAATACACATAAAATAACGTAGATTTCTATAAAAATATATATACAAAATACACATAAAATGAAGTAAATACGTATAAAAAAATGTATACAAAATACACGTAAAATAATGTAAATTCGTATCAAAATAAATAAACAAAATAGCAATAAAAGAATGTGAATTTGTATAAATATAAATATACAAAATACACATAAAATAACGTAAATTTATATAAAACTATATACAAAAATACACAGAAGTAATTAAATTTGTATGAAAATATATACAAAATACACACAAAATTTAGCTTATTTTATGTGTCTTTTGTATATCTATTTTCATGCAAATTTAATTATTTTTGTTTATTTTTGTATATAGTTTTATACAATTTTACGTTATTTTATGTGTATTTTGTATATTTATATTTATACAAGTAAACATTCTTTTATTGGCATTTAGTTTATTTATTTTCATACGAATTTACATTATTTTATGTGTATTTTGTATACATTTTCTTATACTATTTACTTCATTTTAAGTGTATTTTGTATATATATTTTTATAGAAATCTACGTAATTTTATGTGTATTCGTATATATATTTTGAAAAAAATAACATTGTTTGATGTGTATTTTGCATATCTATTTCAATACAAATTTACCTTATTGTATGTGCATTTTGTATATTTATTGTAATACAAATTTAGATATTTTATGTGTATTTTGTATATATATTTTCATAAAAAATGCTTTGTTTTATGGGTATTTTGCATCATTATTTTCATACAAATTTACATTATTTTATTAATATTCTGTTTATTTATTTTGATACTATTTTACATTATTCTATTTGTGTTTTGTATTTATTTTTTTTATACATATTTACATTATTTAATGTGTATTTTCTATATATATTTCATACAAATTTACGTTATTTTAAGTGTATTTGTTTATATATTTTCATTCAAATTTACATTATTTTATGTGTATTTTGTATATGTATTTCAATAGAAATTTAACTAGTTTTATGTGTATTTTGTATATATATTTTTATACAAATTTAAATTATTTTTGTGTATTTTTTTAATAGAGTTTTATTCAAATTTACAATATTTTATGTGTATTTTGTATATCTATTTTCATACAAATACACATTCTTTTATTGATATTTTGTTTATTTATTTTGATGCGAATTTACATTATTTAATGTGTATTGTGTATATATATTTTTATACGTATTAACGTCATTTCATGTGTATTTTGTATATATATTTCTATAGAAATATACGTTATTTTATGTGTATTCGTATATATATTTTGAAACAATTATACATTGTTTTATGTGCATTTTGTATATTTTTTCAATACAAATTTCCCTTATTGTACGTGCATTTTGTATATTAATTTTAATACAAATTTAATTATTCTATGTGTATTCTTGTATATGTATTTTAAAAAATATATGCTTTATTTTATGGGTATTTTGCATCTTTATTTTCATACAAAATTACATTATTTTATTGATATTCTGTGTATTTATTTTGATACGATTTTACATTATTCTATGTATATTTTGTATATCTATTTTATACAAATGTACGTTATTTTATGTGAATTTGTTTTCATTTCATACAAATTTACATTATTTTATGTGTATTTTGTACATGTATTTAAATACAAATTTAACTAATTATATGTGTATTTTGTATATCTATTTTCATACAAATTGAAATTTATTTTTTTGTTTTTTTGTATATACTTTTATTCAAATTTTCGTAATTTTATGTGTATTTTGTATATTTATTTTCCTACAAATATACGTTCTTTTATCGGAATTTTGTTTATTTATTTTGATACGAATTTTCATTTTTTTAGGTGTATTTGATATATATATTTTTATACTTATTTACATAATTTTACATGTATTTTGAATATATATTTTCATATAAATTTACTCTATATGTATATACAAAAAAACACACAAATAATTTAAATTTGTATGAAAATAAATATTCAAAATACACATAAAATAAGGTAAATTTGTATTGAAATACATGTACAAAATACACTTAAAATAATGTAAATTTGAATGAAATTATATAAACAAATACACTTAAAATGACGTTAATTTGTATAAAATATATATAAAAAATACACATTAAATAATGAAAATATGTATAAAAAAATATATACAAAACAGAAATAGTATAATATAAAATCGTATCAAAATATATACACAGAATATTAATAAAATAATGTACATTTGTATGAAAACTAAGATGCAAAATACCTATAAAATAACGCATTTTTTATAAAATTATATATACCAAACTACACATAAAATATTTGAATTTGTATTAAAATAAATATTCAAAATGCACATACAATAAGGTAAATTTGTATTGAAATAGATATGCAAAAAACATATAAAACAATGTAAATTTGTTTCAAAATATATATACGAATACACATAAAATAACGTAGATTTCTATAAATATATATATATACAAAATATAAATAAAATTAAGTAAATACGAATCAAAAATGTATACAAAATACACATAAAATAATGTAAATTCGTATAAATATAAATAAACAGAATACCAATAAGAGAATGTGTATTTGTATAAATATAAATATACAAAATGCACATAAAATAACGTAAATTTGTATAAAACTATATACAAAAATACACAGAAGTAATTAAATTTGTATGAAAATAGATATACAAAATACACACAAAATAAGCTAAATTTGAATTGAAATATATATACAAAATACATAAAATAAAGTAAATTCGTTTCAAAATATTTTTAACAAATACACATATAATAACGTAAATTTGTAAAAAAAATATAAACAAAATACACATTAAGTAATGTAAATACGTATAAAAAAATATTTACAAAATACACCAATAATCAAGTCATTCGTATCAAAATAAATAAACAAAAAACTAATTAAATAATGTAAATTTGTATGAGAAAACATACAAAATACACATAAAATAACGTTTTAAGCACATAAAATTAGTTTGCATAAAAAAATATATACAAAACACACATTAGATAATGTAAATAAGTATAAAAATATGTATACAAAATACCTATGAAATAATCTATATTCGTATCGAGTTAAATTAAGAAAATAACAATAAAATAATGTAATTTTGGATGAAAATATATATAGAAAACACACATAAAATAACCTAAATACAAATACAAATATACACATTAAATAATTTTAAATTGAATGAAATAAATATACAAAATAAACATAAAATAAGGTAAATTTGTAATAAAATATATGTAAGAATACACATAAAATAATATAAATTTGTATGAAAATATATATACAAATACACATAAAATAACATGAATTTGTATAAAATGTTTCAAAATATATACGAAAACACACAATAAAATAACGTAAATTTTTATGAAAATGTATATATAAAATACACATAAAATAGTTTAAATACGTAGAAAAATATATATACAAAATACACATAAAATAATGTAAATTCGTAAAAAATTAAATATACAAAATTCCAATAAAAGAATGTATATTTGTAGGAAAATATATATACAAAAAACAAATAAAATAACTAAAATTTGTATAAAAATATATACAAAAATACACAAAATAATTTAAATTTGTTTGAAAATAGATATGCAAAATACACATAAAGTTAGGCAAATTTGTATTGAAATACATATACAAAACTCACATAAAATAATGTAAATTTGTATGAAAATATATAAACAAATACATATAAAATCACGTAAATTTGGATAAAATATATATATACAAAATATACATTAAATATTTTAAATATGTATAAAAATATATTATATTATATATATTTTTATTGATATTTGCGCTATTTATGTGTATTTTGTATATGTTTTCTCATAGAAATTTACATTATTTTATTGGTATTTTGTCTATTTATTTTGATACGAATTACATGATTATTTGTGTATTTTTTACATTTTTTATACGTATTTACATTATTTAATGTGTATTTTGTTTATATATTTTTATACAAATTTACGTTATTATATGTGTATTTGTATAGGTATTTTGATACAAATTTACTTTATTTTATGTATTTTGTATATATTTTTCAATTCAAATTTAGCTTATTTTATGTGTATTTTGTATATCTACTTATTTTAATACAAAATCAAATATTTTATGTTTTTTCGTATTTATATTTTTACAAAAATCGCGTTATTTTATGGGTATTTTGCATCTTAATTTCCATACATATTTACATTATTTTATTAATATTTTCTGTATTTATTTTGATACGATTTTATATTATTTAATGTTTTTTTTGTATATATATTTGATACAAATTTACGTTATTTTAAGTCTATATGTTTATATATTTTCATTCAAATTTACATTATTTTATGTGTATTTTGTATATGTATTTCAATACAAATTTACCTATTTTTATATGTTTTTTGTATATTTATTTTTATACAAGTTTAAATTATTTTTGTGTATTTTTGTATATAGTTTTATACAAATTTAGGTTATTTTATATGAATTTTGTATATCTATTTTCATACAAATACACATTCTTTTCATGATATTTTTTTTATTTATTTTGACACGAATTAACATTATTTAGTGTGTATTTTGTATATATATTTTTATACGTATTTACATTATTTCATGTGTATTTTGTATTTATATTTCTACAGAAATCTGCGTTATTTTATGTGTATTCGTATATATATTTTGAAACAAATTTACATTATTTTATGTGTATTTTGCATATTTTTTCAATACAAATTTACCTTATTGTATGTGCATTTTGTATATTAATTTTAATACAAATTTGATTAATCTATGTGTATTTTTGTATATGTATTTTTATAAAAATATGCTTTATTTTATGGGCATTTTGCATCTTTATTTTCATACAAATTTACATTATTTTATTGATATTCTGTGTATTTATTTTGATATGATTTTACATTATTCTATGTGTATTTTGTATATATATTTTATATAAAATGTATTTGTTTTCATTTCATACAAATCTACATTATTTTATGTGTTTTTTGTACATGTATTTAAATACAAATTTAACTAGTTATATGTGTATTTTGTATATCTATTTTGTATGTATATTTTCATAGAAATTTACTCTATTTTATGAGTATTCGTATATATATTTTGATACAAATTTACATTATTGATGTGTATTTTGCATATCTATTTCAATACCAATTTACTTTATTGTACGTGCATTTTGTATATTTATTTTAATACAAATTTAACTATTTTATATGTATTTTTGTATATATATATTTTTATGCAAATATGCGTTATTATATGGATATTTTGCATCTTTATTTTCAAACAAATTTACATTATTTTATTGATATTCTCTTTATTTATTTTGATACGATTTAAAATTATTCTGTGTATTTTGTATATTTTTTTTATACATATTTTCATTATTTAATGTTCATTTTGTATATATATTTTATCCAAATTTTCATTATTTTATGTGTATTTGTTTATATATTTTCATACAAATTTACATTATTTTATGTGTTTTTTGTATAAATATTTTTCTACGTATTTAAATTATTTTATGTGTATTTTGTAAATACATTTTCATAAAAAAATTACGTTATTTTATTGTGTGTATAAGTATATATTTTGATAAAAATTTTATACAAATTCATGTTATTTAATGTGTATTTGTATATAGATTTTCATACAAATTTATATTATTTTATGTGTATTTTTTCATATATATCATTACAAATTTACCTTATTTTATGTTTATTTTGTATATTTATTTCATTCAATTTTAAATTATTTTGTGTATATTTGTATTTGTATTTAGGTTATTTTATGTGTATTTTGTATATATATTTTCATCCAAAATTACATTATTTTATTGATATTTTCTTAATTTAATTCGATACGAATTTAGATTATTTCATAGGTATTTTGTATACATATTTTTATACTCATTTACATTATCTAAAGTGTGTTTTGTATATATATTTTTATGCAAATTTATTTTATGTTCATTTTTGTACATATATTTTTATAGAAATTTGCGTTATTTTATGTATATAGATTTACATAAATTTACGTTATTTTATGTGCATTTTGTATATTTATATTTATACAAATACACATTCTTTTATAGGTATATTGTTTATTTACATTTATACGAATTTACATTATTTTATGTGTATTTTGTATACATTTTTTTTATACGTATTTACTTAATATCATCTGTATTTTGTATATGTATTTTTATAGAAATTTACGTTATTTTATGTGTATCCGTATATATATTTTGAAACAAATTTACATTATTTTATATGTATTTTGCTTATCTATTTCAACACAAATTTACCTTATTGTATCTGCATTTTGTATATATATTTTAATACAAATTCAAATATTTTATGTGTATTTTGGTATCAATAATTTTATAAAAAATGCGTTATTTTATAGGTATTATGCATCTTAATTTTCATACAAATTTACATTATTTTATTAATATTCTGTGTATATATTTTGATACGATTTTACATTATACTATTTGTGTTTTGTATATATTTTTTTATACTTATTTACATTATTTAATGTGTATTTTGAATATATATTTCATACAAATTTACGTAATTATATGTGTATTTGTTTATATATTTTCTTTCAAATTTACATTATTTTATATGTATTTTGTATATGTATTTCAATACAAATTAACCTAATTTTATGTGTATTTTGTATATTTCTTTTCATACAAATTTAAATTATTTTTGTGTATTTTTGTATATAGTTTTATGCAAATTTAGGTTATTTTACGTACGCATTTACATTATTTAATGTGTGTTTTGTATATATATTTTTATCCAAAGTTACTTTATTTTACGTTCATTTTTGGACATATTTTTATGGAAATTAGCGTTATTTTATATGTATTTGTATATGTTTTCTCATACAAATTTACATTATTTTATTGCTATTTTGTTTATTTAGTTTGATACGAATTACATGATTATATGTGTATTTTGTACATATTTTTTATACGTATTTACATTACTTAATGTGTATTTTGTTTATATATTTTTAAACAAATTTACGTTATTATATGTATTTTTATAAATATTTTGATACATATTTACATTATTTTATGTATTTTGTATATACATTTCAATTCAAATTTAGCTTATTTTATCTGTATTTTGTATATCTATTTTCATACGAATTTAATAACTTCTGTGTATTTTTGTATATAGTTTTATACAAATTTACGTTATTTTATGTGTATTTTGTATATTTATATTTATACAAATACACATTCTTTTATTGTTATTTTGTTTATTTATTTTGAAACGAATTTACATTATTTTAAGTGTATTTTGTATATATTTTCTTATACGTATTTACTTCATTTTATGTGTATTTTGTATATATATTTTTATACAAATCTACGTTATTTTATGTGTATTCGTATATATATTTTGAAACAAATTTACATTGTTTTATATGTATTTTGCATATCTATTTCAATACAGATTTACCTTATTGTACGTGTATTTTCTATATTTATTTTAATACAAATTAATTTTTTTATGTGTATTTTGGTATATATATTTTTATAAAAAAAATGCGTTATTTAATGGGTATTTTGCATCTTTATTTTCATACAAATTTACATTGTTTTATTAATATTCTGTGTATTTATGTTGATACGATTTTACATTATTCTATTTGTGTTTTGTATATATTATTTTATACATATTTACATTATTTAATGTGTATTTTGTATATTTTAAAACAAATTTACGTTATTTTATGCGCATCTGTTAAAATATTTTGATACCAATTTACATTATTTTATGTATTTTTTATATATATTTCAATACAAATTTAGTTTATTTTATGTATATTTTGTATATCTATTTTCATTCGTATTAAAATAATTAAACAAAATAGCAATAAAATAATGTAAATTTGTATGAGAAAACATGTGTATTTTGTTTATATATTTTTAAACAAATTTACGTTATTATATGTATTTTTATAAATATTTTGATACAAATTTACATTATTTTATGTATTTTGTATATACATTTCAATTCAAATTTAGCTTATTTAATCTGTATTTTGTATATCTATTTTCATACGAATTTAATTACTTCTGTGTATTTTTGTATATAGTTTTATACAAATTTACGTTATTTTATGTGAATTTTGTATATTTATATTTATACAAATACACATTCTTTATTAATTATTTTGTTTATTTATTTTGATACGAATTTACATTATTTTATGTGTATTTTGTATACATTTTTTTATACGTATTTACCTCATTTTACGTGTATTTTGTATATATATTTTTATACAAATCTACGTTATTTTATGTGTATTCGTATATATATTTTGAAACAAATTTACATTGTTTTATATGTATTTTGCATATCTATTTCAATACAGATTTACCTTATTGTATTTTGTATATTTATTTTAATACAAATAAATTTTTTTATGTGTATTTTAATACAAATAAAAAATTTTATGTGTATTTTTGTATATATATTTAAAAAAAATGCGTTATTTTATGGGTATTTTGCTTCTTTATTTTCATACAAATTTACATTATTTTATTAATATTCTGTGTATTTATTTTGATACGATTTTACATTATTCTATTTGTGTTTTGTATATATTTTTCTATACAAATTTACGTTATTTTAAGTGTATTTGTTTATGTATTTTCATTCAAATTTACAGTATTTTATGTGTATTTTGTATATGTATTTCAATACAAATTTACCTAATTTTATGTGAATTTTGTATATTTATTTTCATACAAATTTAAATTATTTTTGTGTGTATAGTTTTATACAAATTTATGTTATCTTTTTGTATTTTGTATATTTATTTTCATACAAATACACATTCTTTTATTGACATTTTGTTTATTTATTTTGACGCGAATTTACATTATTTAATGTGTATTTTGTATATATATTTTTTTACGTATTTACATCCTTTCATGTGTATTTTGTATTTTTATAAAAAAATGCGTTATTTTATGGGTATTTTGCATCTTTATTTTCAAACAAATTTACATTATTTTATTTACATTCTGTGTATTTATTTTAACACGATTTTACATTATTCTATTTGTGTTTTGTATATATATTTTTTATACATATTTACATTATTTAATGAGTATTTTTTATATATTTTTTATACAAATTTATGTTAATTTAAGTGTATTTGTTTATATATTTTCATTCAAATTTACATTATTTTATGTGTATTTTGTATATGTATTTCTTTACAAATTTACCTAATTTTATGTGTATTTTGTATATCTATTTTCATACAAATTTAACTTATGTTTGTGTATTTTTATATATAGTTTTATACAAATTTACGTTATTTTATGTGTATTTTGTATATGTATTTTTATACAAATACACATTCTTTTATTGATATTTTAATTATATATTTTGACACGAATTTACATTATTTAATGTGTATTTTGTATATATATTTTTATACGTATTTACAACATTTCATGTGTATTTTGTATATATATTTCTATAGAAATCTACGTTATTTTATGTGTATTCGTATATATATTTTGAAACAAATCTACATTATTTTATGTGTATTTTGTATATATATTTCATTATAAATTTGCCTTATTTTAAGTTTATTTTTATATCTATTTTCATTCAAACTCAAATCATTTTATGTGTATATATTTATTTGTATTTACGTTGTTTTATGTGTATTTTCTATATATGTTTTCATTCAAAATTACATTATTTTATCGGTATTTTGTTCATTTATTTCGATACGAGTTTAGATTATTTCATGTGTACTTTCTATACATATACATATAGAGTAAATTTCTATGAAAATATATATTCAAAATACATATAAAATTATGTAAATAAGTATAAAAATATATATATCAAATACACCTAAAAAAAATGAAAATTCGTATCAAAATAAATAAATAAAATTCCGATAAAAGAACGTATATTTGTAGGAAAATAAATATACAAAATACACATAAAATTACGAAAATTTGAATAAAAATATATACAAAAATACACAAAATTAATTTCAATTTGTATGAAAATAGATATACAAAATACACATATAATTAGTTAAATTTGTATTTAAATACATGTACAAAATTCACATAAAATAATGTAAATTTGTATGAAATGAAAACAAATTCACATAAAATAACGTACATTGGTATAAAATAGATATACAAAATATACATAGAATAATGTAAAATCGTATCAAAATAAATACACAGAATATCAATAAAATAATGTAATTTTGTATGAAAATAAAGATGCAAAATACCCATAAAATAAAGCATATTTTTATAAAAATACATATACAAAAATACACATAGAATAGCTAAATTTGTATTAAAATTAATATACAAAATGCACGTTCAATAAGGTAAATTTGTATTGAAAAAATATGCAAAATGCACATAAAACAATGTATATTTGTTTCAAAATATATATACGAATACACATAAAATAACGTATATTTCTAGAGAAATGTATATATAAAATACACATGAAATGACGTAAATACGTATAAAAATATATATACACAATACACATTAAATAATGTAAACTCGCATCAAAATAAATAAACAAAATATCAATAAAAGAATGTGTATTTGTATGAAAATAGATATACAAAATACACATAAAATATTGTAAATTTGTATAAAACTCTATACAAAAATACACAAAAAATAATTGAAATTTGTATAAAATATATATACAAAATACACATGAAATTAGGTAAATTTCTATTGAAATACATATACAAAATACACATAAAATAATATAAATTTGAATAAAAATATATAAACAAATACACTTAAAATAACGAAAATTTGTATGAAATATATATAGAAAATACACATTAAATAATGTAAATATGTATAAAAAAATATATACAAAACACAAATAGAATAATGTAAAATAGTATCAAAATAAATACACAGAATATTGATAAAATAATGTAAATTTGTATGAAAATAAAGATGCAAAATACCAATAAAACAACGCATTTTTTATGAAAATATATATACCAAAAT
Organism: Eriocheir sinensis; assembly: GCF_024679095.1. Taxonomy (NCBI): domain Eukaryota; kingdom Metazoa; phylum Arthropoda; class Malacostraca; order Decapoda; family Varunidae; genus Eriocheir; species Eriocheir sinensis. The sequence continues at coordinate 887,828 of NW_026110407.1, read as the reverse complement.
GCACATAAAATATTTAAATTTGTATTACAATAAATATACAAATGCACATACAATAAGGTAAATTTGTATTGAAATAGATATGCAAAATACATATAAAACAATGTAAATTTGTTTCAAAATATACATACGAATACACATAAAATAACGTATATTTCTATAAAATATATATACAAAATACACATAAAATGAAGTAAATACGTATAAGAAAATGTATACAAAATACACATAAAATAATGTAAATTCGTATCAAAATAAATAAACTAAATGCCAATAAAAGAATGTTTACTTGTATAAATATAAATATACAAAATACACATAAAATTACGTAAAATTGTATAAAACTTAATACAAAAATAAACAAAAATAATTGAATTTGTATAAAAATAGATATACAAAAGACACATAAAATAAGCTAAATTTGAATTGAAATAAATATAGAAAATACATAAAATAATGTAAATTTGTATCAAAATATATATTCAAATACACATATAATAACGTAAATTTGTATAAAAATATAAACAAAATACACATTAAATAATGTAAATACGTATAAAAGATATGTATGTAATGTAAAAATTTATAAAATTAAAGATGCAAAATACCCATAAAATATCTCATATTTAAAAAAAAATATATACAAAAATACACATAAAATAATTAAATTTGGATTAAAATAAATATACAAAATACACATACAATAAGGTAGATTTTTATTGAAATAGATATGCAAAAAACACATAAAATAATGAAAATTTTTATCAAAATATATACGAATACACACAATAAAATTACGTAAATTTTTATGAAAATATATATACAAAATACACATAAAATAAGGTAAATACATAGAAAAATATATATGCAAAATACACATAAAATAATGTAAATTCGTATCAAAATAAATAAACAAAATTTCCTCTAAAAGAATGTATATGTGTAGGAAAATATATATACAAAATACAAATAAAAAAAAAATTTGTATAAAAATAATACAAAAATACACAAAAATACTTTAAATTTGTTTGAAAATAGATATGCAAAATACAAATGAAATTATGCAAATTTTTATTGAAATACATATACAAAATACACATAAAATAATGTGAATTTGTATGAAAATATATAAAGAAATACACATAAGATAACGTAAATTTCCATAAAATATATGTAGAAAATATACATTAAATAATGAAAATATGTCTAAAAATATATATACAAAATACACAGAATAACGTAAAATCGTATCAAAATAAATAAACAGACACTCAATAAAATAATGTAAATTTGTATGAAAATAAAGATGCAAAATACCCATATAATAACGCATATTTGTTTAAAAATATATATACAAAAATACACATAAAATAGTTAAATTTGCATCAAAATAAATATACAAAAGGCACATACAATAAAGAAAATTTGTATTGAAATAGATATGCGAAATACACATAAATAATGTAAATTTGTATCAAAATATATATACGAATACACATAAAATTGAGTAAATTTCTATGAAAATATATATACACAATACATATAAAATTATGTAAATAAGTATAAAAATATATATATATCAAATACACCTAAAATAATAAAAATTCGTATCAAAATAAATAAACAAAATTCCGATAAAAGAACGTATATTTGTAGGAAAATAAATATACAAAATTCACATAAAATTACGAAAATTTGAATAAAAATATATACTAAAATACACAAAATTAATTTCAATTTGTATGAAAATAGATATACATAATACACATATAATTAGTTAAATTTGTATTTAAATACATGTACAAAATACACATAAAATAATGTAAATTTGTATGAAATGAAAACAAATTCACATAAAATAACGTTCATTTGTATGAAATATATATACAAAATATACATAGAATAATATAAAATCGTATCAAAATAAATACACAGAATATCAATAAAATAAGGTAAATTTGTATGAAAATAAAGATGCAAAATACCCATAAAATAAAGCATTTTTTTATGAAAATACATATACAAAAATACACATAGAATAATTAAATTTGTATTAAAATTAATATACAAAATGCACGTACAATAAGGTAAATTTATATTGAAAAAATATGCAAAATGCACATAAAACAATGTATATTTGTTTCAAAATATATATACGAATACACATAAAATAACATATTTCTATAGAAATATATATACAAAATATACATGAAATGACGTAAATACGTATAAAAATATATATAAACAATACACATTAAATAATGTGAATTCGCGTCAAAATAAATAAACAAAATAACAATAAAAAATGTGTATTTGTATGAAAATAGATATACAAAATACACATAAAATATTTTAAATTTATATAAAACTCTTTTTATTAAAATATATATACCAAAATAATAAAATATTTAAATTTGTATTACAATAAATATACAAAATACACATACAATAAGGTAGATTTATATTGAAATAGATATGCTAAATACATATAAAACAATGTAAATTTGATTCAAAATATATATACCAATACACATAAAATAACGTAGATTACTATAGAAATATATATACAAAATACACATTAAATGAAGTAAATACGTATACGAAAATGTTTACAAGGTACACATAAAATAATTAAATTTGTGTTAAAATAAATGTACAAAATACACATACAATAAGGTAAATCTATATTGAAATAGATATGCAAAATAAACATAAAATAATGTAAATTTGTATCAAAACATTTACGAATACACACAATAAAATAACGTAAATTTTTATGAAAATATATATAAAAAAAACACATAAAATAATGTAAATACGTAGAAAAATATATATACAAAATACACATAAAATTATGTAAATTCTTATGAAAATAAATGAACAAAATTCCACTAAAAGAATGTATATTTGTAGGAAAATATAAAAAGAAAATACAAATAAAATAACTAAAATTTGTATAAAAATATATAAAAAATACATAAAAATAACTTAAATTTATTTGAAAATAGATATGCAAAATACACATAAAATTAGGCAAATCTGGATTGAAATACATATACAAATTACACATAAAATATTGTAAATTTGTATGAAAATATATAAACAAATACACATAAAATAGCGTAAATTTATATAAAATATATATACAAAATATACGTTAAATAATGTAAATGTGTATAAAAATATATATACAAAATACACGTCGAATAATGTAAAATCGTATCAAAATAAATAAACAGAATATCAATAAAATAAAGTAAATTTGTATGAAAATAAAGATGCAAAATACCTAAATAATAACGCATATTTTTACAAAAAATACACATAAAATAATTAAATTTGTATTAAAATAAGTATACAAAATACACATACAATATGATAAATTTGTATTGAAATAGATATGCGAAATACACATAAACAATGTAAATTTGTATCAAAATATATACGAATACCCATAAAATAAAGTAAATTTCTATGAAAATATATATTCAAAATACAAGTAAAATTATATAAATAAGTATTTAAATATACATATCAAATACACATAAAATAATGTTATTTCGTATAAAAATAAATAAACAAAATTACGATAAAAGAACGTATATATGTAGGAAAATAAATATACAAAATATATTTGTATAAAAATATATACAAAAATACACAAAATTAATTTCAATTTGTATGAAAATAGATATACAAAATACTCATATAATTAAATAAATTTGTATTTAAATACATGTACAAAATATACATAAAATTAGATAGATTTGTATTGAAATACATATACAAAATACACATCAAAATAATATTTAAATTTGAATGAAAATATATAAAAAATACACCTAAAATTACGTAAATTTGTATAAAATATATATAAAAAATACACATTAAATTAAGTAAATATGTATAAAAAAATATATATACAAAACACAAATAGAATAATGTAAAATAGTATCAAAATAAATACGCAGAATCTTAATAAAATAATGTAAATTTGAATGTAATTTAAGATGCAAAATACCCATAAAGAAACGCATTTTTTTATAAAAATATATATACCAAAATACACATAAAATATTTGAATTTGTATTAAAATAAATATACAAAATGCACATACAATAAGGTAAATTTGAATAGAAATAGATATGCAAAATACATATAAAACAATGTAAATTTGTTTCAAAATATATATACGAATACACACAAAATAACGTAGATTTCTATAAAAATATATACAAAATACACATAAAAAGAAGTAAATACGTATAAACAAATGTATACAAAATACATAAAATAATGTAAATTCGTATCAAAATAAATAAACAAAATACCAATAAAAGAATGTGTATTTGTATAAATATAAATATACAAAATACACATAAAATAACGTAAATTTGAATTAAACTATATACAAAAATACACAGAAGTAATTAAATTTGTATGAAAATATATATACAAAATAAAAATAAAATAAGCTAAATTTGAATTGAAATGTATATACAAAATAAATAAAATTATGTAAATTTGTATCAAAATATTTACACAAATACACATTTAATAACGTTAATTTGTTTAAAAATATATAAACAAAATACACATTAAATAATGTAAACACGTATAAAAAATATGTACAAAATACACATATAATCATGTACTTCGTATCAAAATGAATAAACAAAATAGCAAAAAAAAAAAATAATAATAATAAATGGTCTATTCATTTGTAGGAAGCCATTAAATAATGTAAACTCGCGTCAAAATAAATAAACAAAATATCAATAAAAGAATGTGTATTTGTATCAAACTAGATATAGAAAATTCACATAAAATAACCTAAATTTGTATAAAACTATATACAAAAAAACACAAAAATAATTTAAATTTGTATGAAAATAAATATACAAAATACACATAAAATTAGGTAAATTTGTATTGAAATACATATACAAAATACATTTAAAATAATGTAAATTTGAATGAAATTATATAAAGAAATACACTTAAAATAACGTAAATTTGTATAAAATATATATAAAAAAAACACATTAAATAATTAAAATATATATAAAAAAAACAAAAAAACTAATTAAATAATGTCAATTTGTAGAGAAAACATATACAAAATACACATAAAATAACGAAAATTTCTATAAAAATATATGTACAAAAATGCACATAAAATTAATTTGCATAAAAAATATATATACAAAACACACATTAGATAATGAAAATGAGTATAAAAATATGTATACAAAATACCTATGAAATAATCTAAATTCGTATCGAGTTAAATTAAGAAAATAACAATAAATTAATGTAATTTTGGATGAAAATATATATAGAAAACACACATAAAATAACCTAAATACAAATACAAATAAACACATTAAATAATTTAAAATTGAATGAAATAAATATACAAAATAAACATAAAATAAGGTAAATTTGTAATAAAATATATGTAAAAATACACATAAAATAATATAAATTTGTATGAAAATATATATACAAATACACATAAAATAACATGAATTTGTATAAAATTTGTTTCAAAATATATACGAATACACACAATAAAATAACGTAAATTTTTATGAAAATGTATATATAAAATACACATAAAATAATTTAAATACGTAGAAAAATATATATACAAAATACACATAAAATAATGTAAACTCGTAACAAAATAAATACACAAAATTCCAATAAAAGAATGTATATTTGTAGGAAAATATATATACAAAAACAAATAAAATAACTAAAATTTGTATTAAAATATATAAAAAATACACAAAATAAATTAACTTTGTTTGAAAATAGATATGCAAAATACACAGAAAGTTAGGCATATTTGTATTGAAATACATATACAAAACTCACATAAAATAATGTAAATTTGTATAAAAATATATATACAAATACACATAAAATAACGTAAATTTGGATAAAATATATATATATATATATATATATATATATATATATATATATATATATATATATATATATATATATATATATATATATATATATATATATATATATATATATATATATATATATATATACATTAAATATTTTAGATATGTAAAATATATTATATTATATATTTTTATTGACATTTGCGTTATTTATGTGTATTTTGTATATGTTTTTTCATAGAAATTTACATTATTTTATTGGTATTTTGTCTATTTATTTTGATACGAATTACATTATTGTTTGTGTATTTTGTACATTTTTTTATACGTATTTACATTATTTAATGTGTATTTTGTTTATATATTTTTTTACAAATTTACGTTATTATATGTGTATTTTTATAAGTAAGTATTATTTTATGTATTTTGTATATATATTTCAATTCAAATTTAGCTTATTTTATGTGTATTTTGTATATCTATTTTAATACAAATTTAATTACTTTTATGTATTTTTGTACATAGTTTATATAAATTTACGTTATTTTATGTGTATTTTGTATATTTATATTTATACAAACACACATTCTTTTATTAGTATTTTGTTTATTTTGATACGAGTTTACAATATTTTATGTGTATTTTGTATACATTTTTTTATACGTATTTACTTAATTATATGTGTATTTTGTATATATATTTTTATAGAAATCTACGTTATTTTAGGTGTATTCCTTTATATATTTTGAAACAAATTTACATTGTTTTATATGTATTTTGCGTATCTATTTCAAAACAAATTTACCTTATTGTATGTGCATTTTGTATACTTATTTTAATACAAAATCAGATATTTTATGTGTTTTCGTATATATATTTTTATAAAAAATGCGTTATTTTATGGGTATTTTGCATCTTAATTTTCATACAAATTTACATTATTTTATTAATATTTACATTATTCTATTTATGTTTTGTAAATATGTATAAAAAATATATATACAAAACACAAATAGAATAATGTAAAATCGTATCATAATAAATACATAGAATGTAAATAAAATAATGTAAATTTGTATGAAAATAAAGATGCAAAATACCCATAAAAAAACGCATTTTTTATAAATATACAAAATACACATGAAAGGATGTAATTACGTATAAATATATATATACCCAAAATACACATTAAATAATGTAAAGTCCTGTCAAAATAAATAAACAAAATATCAATAAAAGAATGTGTATTTGTATGAAAATATGTATACAAAATACACATAAGATAACATAAATTTGTTTAAAACTATATACAAAAATACACAAAAATAATTTATATTTGTATGAAAATAAATATACAAAATACACATAAAATTAGGTAAATTTGTATTGAAATACATATACAAAATACACATAAAATAATGTAAATTTGAATGAAAATACATAAACAAATACACTTAAAATAACGTAAATTTGAATAAAAAAATATATACAAAACACAAATAGAATAATGTAAAATCGTATCAAAATAAATACACAAAATATTAATAAAATAATGTAAATTTGTATGAAAATAGAGATGCAAAATACCCATAAAATAACGCATTTTTTTATAAAAATATATTTATACAACTATACACATAAAAAAATGTATTTGTATTAAAATAAATATACAAAATACACATACAATAAGGTAAATCTGTATTGAAATAGATATGCAAAATACACATCAATAATGTAAATTTGTATCAAAATATATATACGAATACTCATAAAATAGAGTAAATTTCTATGAAAATAAAATAATGTAAGTTTGTATGAAAATAAAGATGCAAAATTCCCATAAAAGAGCGCATTTCTTATAAAAATATATTTACCAAAATACACATAAAATATTTAAATTTGTATTGAAATAAATATACAAAATGCACATACAATAAGGTAAATTTATATTGAATTTTCATTTTTTTAGGTGTATTTGATATATATATTTTTATACTTATTTACATAATTTTATATGTATTTTCAATATATATTTTCATAGAAATTTACTCTATATGTATATGTATAGAAAATACACATGAAATAATCTAAATTCGTATCGAAAAAAATGAACAAAATACCGATAAAATAATGTAATTTTGAATGAAAATATATATAGAAAATACACATAAAAGAACGTATATACAAACAAATATATACACATAAAATAATTTGAATTTGAATGAAAATAGATATAAAAATAAACATAAAATAAGGCAAATTTGTAATGAAATATATATACAAAATACACATAAAATAATGAAGATTTGTTTCAAAATATATATACGAATACACTTAAAATAACGTAGATTTCTATAGAAATATATATACAAAATACACATGAAATGATGTAAATACGTATAAAAATATATATACAAAATACACATTAAATAATGTAAATTCGTGACAAAATAAATAAGGAGAATATCAATAAGAGTATGTGTATTTGTATGAAAATACATGTATAAAATACACATAAAATAACGTAAATTTGTATAAAACTATATATAAAAATACACAAAAATAAATTAAATTTGAATGACAATAAATATAAAAAAAACATAAAATTAGGTAAATTTGTATTGAAATACATATACAAAATACACATAAAATAATGTAAATTTGAATGAAAATATATAAACAAATACACTTAAATTAACGTAAATTTGTATAAAATATATATACAAAATACTCATTAAATAATGTAAATATGTATAAAAAATATATATACAAAACACAAATAGAATAATGTAAAATCGTATCAAAAAAAATACACAGAATGTTAATAAAATAATGTAAATTTGTATGAAAATAAAGATGCAAAATACCCATAAAATAACGCTTTTTTTTAATATATTTACAAAAATACACATAAAAAAATTAATTTGTATTAAAATAAATATACAAAATACACATATAATAAAATAAATCTGTATTGAAATAGATATGCAAAATACATATAAAACAATGTAAATAACGTAGATTTCTATAAAAATATATATACAAATAAATAAATGAATAAATGAAGTAAATACGTATAAAAAAATGTATACAAATTACACATAAAATAATGTAAATTCGTATCAAAATAAATAAACAAAATACCAAAAAAAGAATGTGTATTTGTATAAATATAAATATACAAAATACACATAAAATAACGTAAATTTGTATAAAACTATATACAAAAATACACAGAAGTAATTAAATTCGTATGAAAATAGATAAACAAAATACAGATAAGATAAGCTAAATTTGAATTGAAATATATATACAAAATACATGAAATAAAGTAAATTTGTATCAAAATATTTATACACATACACATATAATAAATTTGTTTCAAAATACATATACGAATACACATAAAATAACGTAGATTTGTATAAAAATATATATACAAAATACACATATAAATGAAGTAAATACGTATAAAAAAATGTATACAAATTACACATAAAATAATGTAAATTCGTATCAAAATAAATAAACAAAATACCAAAAAAAGAATATGTATTTGTATAAATATAAATATACAAAATACACATAAAATAACGTAAATTTGTATAAAACTATATACAAAAATACACAATAGTAATTAAATTTTTATGAAAATAGATATACAAAATACACACAAAATAAGCTAAATTTGAATTGAAATATATATATATACAAAATACATAAAATAAAGTAAATTTGTATCAAAATATTTATACAAATACACATATAATAAGGTAAATTTGTATGAAAATATATAAACAAAATACACATTAAATAATGTAAATACGTATAAAAAATATGCACAAAATACACATATAATCATGTAATTCGTATCAAATTAAATAAACAAAATACCAATGAAATAATATAAATTTGTATGAAAAAACATATACAAATACAGAAATAATCAAGTCATTCGTATCAAAATAAATAAACAAAAAACTAATTAAATAAAGTAAATTTGTATGAGAAAACATATACAAAATACACATAAAATATCGTTTTAAGTTTCTATAAAAATATATGTACAAAAATGCACATAAAATTAGTTTGCTTAAAAAAATATATACAAAACACACATTAGATAATGTAAATGAGTATAAAAATATGTATACAAAATACCTATGAAATAATCTTAATTCGTATCGAGTTAAATTAAGAAAATAACCATAAAATAATGTAATTTTGGATGAAAATATATATAGAAAACACACATAAAATTACCTAAATACAAATACAAATATACACATTAAATAATTTAAAATTGAATGAAAAAAATATTCAAAATAAACATAAAATAAGGTAAATTTGTAATAAAATATATGTAAGAATACACATAAAATAATATAAATTTGTATGAAAATATATATACAAATACACATAAAATAACATGAATTTGTATAAAATTTGTTTCAAAATATATACGAATACACACAATAAAATAACGTAAATTTTTATGAAAATGTATATATAAAATACACATAAAATAGTTTAAATACGTAGAAAAATATATATACAAAATACACATAAAATAATGTAAATTCGTAAAAAATTAAATACACAAAATTCCAATAAAAGAATGTATATTTGTAGGAAAATATATATACAAAAAAAAAAACTAAAATTTGTATAAAAATATATACAAAAATACTCAAAAATAATTTAAATTTGTTTGAAAATACATATGCAAAATACACATAAAGTTAGGCAAATTTGTATTGAAATACATATACAAAACTCACATAAAATAATGTAAATTTGTATGAAAATATATAAACAAATACATATAAAATCACGTAAATTTGGATAAAATATATATACAAAATATACATTAAATATTTTAAATATGTATAAAAATATATTATATTATATATATTTTTATTGATATTTGCGTTATTTATGTGTATTTTGTATATGTTTTCTCATAGAAATTTACATTATTTTATTGGTATTTTGTCTATTTATTTTTATACGAATTACATGATTATTTGTGTATTTTTTACATTTTTTTTATACGTATTTACATTATTTAATGTGTATTTTGTTAATATATTTTTATAAATTTACGTTATTATATGTGTATTTGTATAGGTATTTTGATACAAATTTACTTTATTTTATGTATTTTGTATATATATTTCAATTCAAATTTAGCTTATTTTATGTGTATATCTATTTATTTTAATACAAAATCAAATATTTTATGTTTTTTCGTATATATATTTTTATAAAAAATGCGTTATTTTATGGGTATTTTGCATCTTAATTTTCATACAAATTTACATTATTTTATTAATATTTTCTGTATTTATTTTGATACGATTTTACATTATTTTATTTGTGTTTTGTATATATTTTTTTATACATATTTACATTATTTAATGTTTTTTGTATATATATTTGATACAAATTTACGTTATTTTAAGTCTATATGTTTATATATTTTCATTCAAATTTACATTATTTTATGTGTATTTTGTATATGTATTTCAATACAAATTTACCTATTTTTATGTTTTTTGTATATTTATTTTCATACAAGTTTAAATTATTTTTGTGTATTTTTGTATATAGTTTTATACAAATTTAGGTTATTTTATGTGTATTTTGTATATCTATTTTCATACAAATGCACATTCTTTTCATGATATTTTGTTTATTTATTTTGACACGAATTAACATTATTTAATGTGTATTTTGTATATATATTTTTATACGTATTTACATTATTTCAAGTGTATTTTGTATATATATTTCTATAGAAATCTGCGTTATTTTATGTGTATTCGTATATATATTTTGAAACAAATTTACATTGTTTTATGTGTATTTTGCATATTTTTTCAATACAAATTTACCTTATTGTATGTGCATTTTGTATATTAATTTTAATACAAATTTGATTAATCTATGTGTATTTTTGTATATATATTTTTATAAAATTATGCTTTATTTTATGGGTATTTTACATCTTTATTTTCATACAAATTTACATTATTTTATTGATATTCTGTGTATTTATTTTGAAATGTTTTTACATTATTCTATGTGTATTTTGTATATATATTTTATATAAAATGTATTTGTTTTCATTTCATACAAATCTACATTATTTTATGTGTTTTTTGTACATGTATTTAAATACAAATTTAACTAGTTAAATGTGTATTTTGTATATCTATTTTGTATGTATATTTTCATAGAAATTTACTCTATTTTATGAGTATTCGTATATATATTTTGATACAAATTTACATTATTAATGTGTATTTTGCATATCTATTTCAATACAAATTTACTTTATTGTACGTGCATTTTGTATATTTATTTTTATACAAATTTAATTATTTTATATGTATTTTTGTATATATATTTTTATGCAAATATGCGTTATTATATGGATATTTTGCATCTTTATTTTCATACAAATTTACATTATTTTATTGATATTCTCTTTATTTATTTTGATACGATTTAACTTTATTCCATGTGTTTTTTGTATATATTTTTTTATACATATTTACATTTTTTAATGTTCATTTTGTATATATATTTTATCCAAATTTACATTATTTTATGTGTATTTGTTTATATATTTTCATTCATATTTACATTATTTTATGTGTTTTTTGTATATATATTTTTCTACGTATTTAAATTATTTTATATGTATTTTGTATATACATTTTCATAAAAAGATTACGTTATTTTATTGTGTGTATAAGTATATATTTTGATACAAATTTTATACAAATTCATGTTATTTAATGTGTATTTGTATATATATTTTCATACAAATTTATATTATTTTATGTGTATTTTTTCATTTATTTCATTACAAATTTACCTTATTTTATGTTTATTTTGTATATTTATTTCATTCAATTTTAAATTATTTTATGTGTATATTTGTATTTGTATTTAGGTTATTTTATGTGTATTTTGTATATATATTTTCATCCAAAATTACATTATTATATTGGTATTTTCTTAATTTAATTCGATACGATTTTAGATTATTTCATAGGTATTTTGTATACATATTTTTATACTCATTTACATTATCTAATGTGTGTTTTGTATATATATTTTTATGCAAATTTATTCTATGTTCATTTTTGTACATATATTTTTATAGAAATTTGCGTTATTTTATGTATATAGTTTTATATAAATTTACGTTATTTTATGTGTATTTTTTATATTTATATTTATACAAATACACATTCTTTTATTGCTATATTGTTTATTTATATTTATACGAATTTACATTATTTTATGTGTATTTTGTATACATTTTTTTATACGTATTTACTTAATTTTATGTGTATTTTGTATATGTATTTTTATAGAAATCTACGTTATTTTATGTGTATTCGCATATATATTTTGAAACAAATTTACATTATTTTATATGTATTTTGCATATCTATTTCAATACAAATTTACCTTATTGTATGTGCATTTTGTATATTTATTTTGATACAAATTCAAATATTTTATGTGTATTTTGGTATCAATTATTTTATAAAAAATGTGTTATTTTATAGGTTATTTGCATCTTAATTTTCATACAAATTTACATTATCTTATTAATATTCTGTGTATATATTTTGATACGATTTTACATTATTCTATTTGTGTTTTGTATATATTTTTTTATACATATTTACATTATTTAATGTGTATTTTGTATATATATTTCATACAAATTTACGTTATTATATGTGTATTTGTTTATATATTTTCTTTCAAATTTACATTATTTTATGTGTATTTTGTATATGTATTTCAATAGAAATTAACCTAATTCTATGTGTATTTTGTATATTTCTTTTCATACAAATTTAAATTATTTTTGTGTATTTTTGTATATAGTTTTATACAAATTTAGGTTATTTTATATACGCATTTACATTATTTAATGTGTGTTTTGTATATATATTTTTATCCAAAGTTAATTTATTTTACGTTCATTTTTGGACATATATTTTTATAGAAATTAGCGTTATTTTATATGTATTTGTATATGTTTTCTCATACAAATTTACATTATTTTATTGCTATTTTGTTTATTTAGTTTGATACGAATTACATGGTTATATGTGTATTTTGTACATATTTTTTATTCGTATTTACATTACTTAATGTGTATTTTTTTTATATATTTTTAAACAAATTTACGTTATTATATGTATTTTTATAAATATTTTGATACAAATTTATATTATTTTATGTATTTTGTATATACATCTCTATTCAAATTTAGCTTATTTTATCTGTATTTTGTATATCTATTTTCATACGAATTTAATTACTTCTGTGTATTTTTGTATATAGTTTTATACAAATTTACGTTATTTTATGTGTATTTTATATATTTATATTTATACAAATACACATTCTTTTATTGGTATTTTGTTTATTTATTTTGATACGAATTTACATTATTTTATGTGTATTTTGTATACATTTTTTATACGTATTTACTTTATTTTACGTGTATTTTGTATATATATTTTTATACAAATCTACGTTATTTTATGTGTATTCGTATATATATTTTGAAACAAATTTACATTGTTTTATATGTATTTTGCATATCTATTTCAATACAGATTTACCTTATTGTATGTGTATTTTGTATATTTATTTTAATACAATTTTTTTTTTTATGTGTAGTTTTGTATATATATTTAAAAAAAAAGTGTTATTTTATGGGTATTTTGCTTCTTTATTTTCATACAAATTTACATTATTTTATTAATATTCTGTGTATTTATTTTGATACGATTTTACATTATTCTATTTGTGTTTTGTATATATTTTTTTTATACAAATTTACGTTATTTTAAGTGTATTTGTTTATGTATTTTCATTCAAATTTACAGTATTTTATGTGTATTTTGTATATGTATTTCAATACAAATCTACCTAATTTTATGTGTATTTTGTATATCTATTTTCATACAAATTTAAATTATTTTTGTGTATTTTTGTATATAGTTTTATACAAATTTATGTTATCTTATGTGTGTTTTGTATATTTATTTTCATACAAATACACATTCTTTTATTGACATTTTGTTTATTTATTTTGACATAATTTACATTATTTAATGTATTTTTGTATATATATTTTATACGTATTTACATCCTTTCATGTGTATTTTGTATATTTATAAAAAATGCGTTATTTTATGGGTATTTTGCATCTTTATTTTCATACAAATTTACATTATTTTATTTACATTCTGTGTATTTATTTTAATACGATTTTACATTATTCTATTTGTGTTTTGTAAATATATTTTTTATACATATTTACATTATTTAAAGAGTATTTTTTATATATATTTTATACAAATTTATGTTAATTTAAGTGTATTTGTTTATATATTTTCATTCAAATTTACATTATTTTATGTGTATTTTGTATATGTATTTCTTTACAAATATACCTAATTTTATGTGTATTTTGTATATTTATTTTCATACAAATTTAACTTATTTTTGTGTATTTTTATATATAGTTTTATACAAATTTACGTTATTTTATGCGTATTTTGTATATGTATTTTCATACAAATACTCATTCTTTTATTGATATTCTAATTATTTATTTTGACACGAATTTACATTATTTAAAGTGTATTTTGTATATATATTTTTATACGTAGTTACAACATTTCATGTGTATTTTGTATATATATTTCTATAGAAATCTACGTTATTTTATGTGTATTCGTATATATATTTTGAAAGAAATCTACATTATTCTATGTGTATTTTGTATATATATCTCATTATAAATTTGCCTTATTTTAAGTTTATTTTAATAACTATTTTCATTCAAATTCAAATCATTTTATGTGTATATATTTATTTGTATTTACGTTATTTTATGTGTATTTTCTATATATATTTTCATTCAAAATTACATTATTTTATCGGTATTTTGTTCATTTATTTCGATACGAATTTAAATTATTTCATGTGTATTTTCTATACATATACATATAGAGTAAATATCTATGAACATATATATTTAAAATACATATAAAATTATGTAAATAAGTATAAAAATATATATATGAAATACACCTAAAAAAAATGAAAATTTGTATCAAAATAAATAAACAAAATTCCGATAAAAGAACGTAAATTCGAATTAAAATAAATAAACAAAATACCAATAAAAGAATGTGTATTTGGATAGATATAAATATACAAAATACACATACAAAATAAACATAAAATAAGGTAGATTTCTAATAAAATATATGTACAAAATACACATAAAATAATGTAAATTTATATGAAAATATATATACAAATACTCATAAAATACCATGAATTTGTATAAAAATATATATTCAAAATAAATATTAAATAATGGAAAAGCGTATAAAAATATATATATACAAAGGACATATAAAATAATGTAAATTCGTATCAATATAAATCAACAAAACACCAATAAAATAATATATATTTGAATGAAAATAAATTTACAAAATACACATAACATAACTAAAATTTGCATTAAAATATATACAAAAATACATAGAAATAATTTGAGTTTGTATGAAAATAGATCTACAAAATACACATAAAACTAGGTAAATTTTTATAGAAAATACCCATAAAATATTGTAAATTTGTGTCAAAATATATAAACAAATACACATAAAATAACGTAAATTTGTATGAAAAATATATACAAAATACACATAGAATAATGTCAATTCCTATCAAAATGAATCAGCAGAATATCAATAAAATAATGTAAATTTATATGAAAATAAAGAGACAAAATACCCAAAAAATAAAGAATATGTTTATAAAAATACAGATTCAAATACACACATCGAATAATTAAATTTGTATTAAAATTAATATACAAAATGCGTATATAATAAGGTAAATTTGTATTGAAAAAATATGCAACATACACGTTTACTCATACAAATTTATATTATTTTATTGGTATTTTGTTTATTTATTTTGATACGAATTATATGATTATATGTGTATTTTGTACATATTTTTTTATACGTATTTACATTATTTAATGTGTATTTTGTTTATATATTTTCATACAAATTTACGTTATTATATGTGTATTTGTATAAATATTTTGATACAAATTTACTTTATTTCATGTATTTTGTATATATATTTCAATTCAAATTTAGCTTATTTCGTGTGTATTTTGTATATATTTTCATACAAATTTAATTACTTCTGTGTATTTTTGTATATAATTTTATATAAATTTACGATATTTTATGTGTATTTTGTATATTTATATTCATACAAATACACATTCTTTTATTGGTATTTTGTTTATTTATTTTGATACGAATTTACATTATTTTATGATATATATTTTATCCAAATTTACATTATTTTATGTGTATTTGTTTATATATTTTCATACATATTTACATTATTTTATGTGTATTTTGTATATACATTTTCATAAAAAAATTACGTTATTTTATTGTGTGTATAAGTATATATTTTGATACAAATTTTATACAAATTCATGTTATTTAATGTGTATTTGTATATATATTTTCATACAAATTTATATTATTTTATGTGTATTTTTTCATATATTTCATTACAAATTTACCTTATTTCATGTTTATTTTGTATATTTATTTCATTCAATTTTAAATTATTTTATGTGTATATTTGTATTTGTATTTAGGTTATTTTATGTGTATTTTGTATATATATTTTCATCCAAAATTACATTATTTTATTGGTATTTCTTAATTTAATTCGATACGAATTTAGATTATTTCATAGGTATTTTGTATACATATTTTTATACTCTTTTACATTATCTAATGTGTGTTTTGTATATATATTTTCATGCAAATTTATTTAATGTTCATTTTTGTACATATACTTTTATAGAAATTTGCGTAATTTTATGTATATAGTTTTATATAAATTTACGTTATTTTATGTGCATTTTGTATATTTATATTTATACAAATACACATTCTTTTATTGGTATATTGTTTATTTACATTTATACGAATTTACATTATTTTATGTGTATTTTGTATACATTTTTTTATACGTATTTACTTAATTTTATGTGTATTTTGTTTATGTATTTTTATAGAAATCTACGTTATTTTATGTGTATTCGTATATATATTTTGAAACAAATTTACATTATTTTATATGTATTTTGCATATCTATTTCAATACAAATTTACCTTATTGTATGTGCATTTTGTATATTTATTTTAATACAAGTTCAAATATTTTATGTGTATTTTGGTATCAATAATTTTATAAAAAATGCGTTATTTTATAGGTATTTTGCATCTTAATTTTCATTTTATATGTACTTTGTATATATATTTTTATACGCTTATACATTATTTCATATTTATTTTGAATATATATTTTTATACAGATTCATGGTATTTTATATGTATTTGTATATAAATTTTCATATAAATTTACATTATATTATGTGTATTTTGTACATATATTTTATTACAAATCTACCTTATTTTATGTTTATTTTGTATGTGTATTTAGTATATTTATATTTATCCAAATACACATTCTTTTATTGGTATTTTGTTTAGTTATTTTAATTCGAATTTACATTATTTTATGTGTATTTTGTATACATTTTTTTATACGTATTTACTTATTTTGTATATATATTTTTATAGAAACCTACGTTTTTTTATTTTTATTCGTATATATATTTTGAAACAAATTTACATTGTTTTATATGTATTTTTGCATATCTCTTTCAATACAAATTTACCTTATTGTATGTGCATTTTGTATATTTATTTCAATACAAATTTAAATATATTATGTGTATTTTGGTATATATATTTTTATAAGAAATGCGCTATTTTATGGGAATTTTGCATCTTTATTTTCATACAAATTTACATTATTTTATTAATATTCGGTGTATTTATTTTGATACGATTTTACATTATTCTATTTGTTTTTTGTATATACTTTTTTATACATATTTACATTATTTAATGTGTATCTTGCATATATATTTTATACAAATTTATTATCTATTATCTATTTTCATACAAATACACATTCTTTTCATGATATTTTGTTTATTTATTTTGACACGAGTTTACATTATTTGATATGTATTTTGTATATATATTTTTATACGTATTTACATAATTTCATATGTATTTTGTATATATATTTCTATAGAAATCTACTTTATTTTATGTGTATTCGTATATATATTTTGAAACAAATTTACATTGTTTTATATGTATTTTTGAATATCTCTTTCAATACAAATTAACCTTACTGTATATGCATTTTGTATATTTATTTCAATACAAATTTAAATATTTTATGTGTATTTTGGTGTATATATTTTTATAAAAAATGCGATATTTTTTAGGAATTTTGCATCTTTATTTTCATACAAATTTACATTATTTTATTGATATTCTGTGTATTTATTTTGATACGATTTTACATTATTCTATTTGTTTTTTGTATATATTTTTTTATACACATTTACATTATTTAATGTGTATCTTGCATATATATTCTTTACAAATTTACGTTATTTAAGTGTATTTGTTTATATATTTTCATTCAAATTTACATTATTTGATGTGTATTTTGTATATGTATTTCCATACAAATTTACCTAATTTTATGTGTATTTTGTATATTTCTTTTCAAACAAATTTAAATTATTTTTGTGTATTTTTGTATATAGTTTTATACAAATTTAGGTTATCTTATGTACGCATTTACATTATTTAGTGTGTATTTTGTATATATATTTTTATGCTAATTTACTTTATTTTATGTGCATTTTTGTAGATATATTTTTATAGAAATTTGCGTTATTTGTATATGTTTTCTCATACATTATTTTATTGCTATTTTGTTTATTTATTTTGATACGAATTACATGATTATATGTTTATTTTGTACATATTTTTTATACGTATTTACATTACTTAATGTGTATTTTGTTTATATATTTTTAAACAAATCTACGTTATTATATGTATTTGTATAAATATTTTGATACAGATTTACATTATTTTATGTATTTTGTATGTACATTTCAATTCAAATTTTGCTTATTTTAGCTGTACTTTGTATATATATTTTCATACAAATTTAATAACTTCTGTGTATTTTTGTATATAGTTTTATACCAATTTACGATATTTTATGTGTATTTTGTATATTTATATTTATACAAATACACTTTCTTTTACTAATATTTTGTTTATTTATTTTGATACGATTTTTATGTGTATTTTGTATTCATTTTTTTATACGTATTTACTTCATTTTATGTGTATTTTGTATATATTTTTATAGAAATCAACGTTATTTTATGTGTATTCGTATATATATTTTGAAACAAATTTACATTGTTTTATATGTATTTTGCATATCTATTTCAATACAAATTTACCTTACAGTATGTGCATTTTTTATATTTATTTTAATACAAATTTTAATATTTTATGTGTATTTTGGTATATATTTTTATAAAAAATGCGTTATTTTATGGCTATTTTGCATCTTTATATTCATACAAATTTACATTATTTTATTAATATTCTGTGTATTTATTTTGATACGATTTTACATTATTCTATTTGTGTTTTGAATATATTTTTTATACATATTTACATTATTTAATTAGTATTTTGTATATATATTTGATACAAATTTACGTTATTTTAAGTGTATATGTTTATATATTTTCATTCAAACTTCCATTATTTTATGTGTATTTTGTATATGTATTTCAATACAAATTTACCTAATTTTATGTGTATTTTGTATTTTTATTTTCATACAAATTTAAATTATTTTTGTGTATTTTTTGTATATAGTTTTATACAAATTTAGGTTATTTTATGAGTATTTTGTATATCTATTTTCATACAAATACACATTCTTTTATTGATATTTTGTTTATTTATTTTGACGAGAATTTAAATTATTTAATGTGTATTTTGTATATATATTTTTATACGGATTTACATCATTTCATGTGTATTTTGTATATATATTTCTATAGAAATCTACGTTATATTATGTGTATTCGTATATAGATTTTTAAACAAATTTACACTTTTATGTGTATTTTGCATATTTTTTCAATACAAATTTACCTTATTGTATATGCATTTTGTATATTAATTTTATTACAAATTTAATTATTGTATGTGTATTTTTGTATATGTATTTTTATAAAAATATGCTTTATTTTATGGGTATTTTGCATCTTTATTTTCATACAAATTTACGTTATTTTATTGATATTCTGCTCATTCATTTTGATACGATTTGACATTATTCTATGTGTATTTTGTAAATATTTTTCATACAAATTTACGTTATTTTATATGTATTTGTTTATATATTTTGACACAAATTTACAATATTTTATGGGTATTTTGTATATATATTTCAAAAGAAATTTACCTAGTTTTATGTGTATTTTGAATATCTATTTTCATACAAACTCAAATTATTTTTATGTATTTTTGTATATATTTCAATCCAAATTTTAGTTATGTTATGTGTATTTTGTAAATCTATTTTCATTGAAATATCTATTATTTTATTGGTATTTTGTTGATTTATATTGATACGAATTTACATTATTTTATATGTACTTTTTATATATATTTTTATACGCATTTACATTATTTAATATTTATTTTGAATATATAATTTTATACAAATTCATGGTATTTTATGTGTATTTGTATATATATTTTCATATAAATTTACATTATTTTATGTGTATTTTGTACATATATTTCATTACAAATTTACCTTATTTTATGTTTATTTTGTATGTGTATTTTGTACATTTTTATTTATACACGTTTACTCATACAAATTTATATTATTTTATTGGTATTTTGTTTATTTATTTTGATACGAATTACATGATTATATGTGTATTTTGTACACATTTTTTTTATACGTATTTACATTATTTAATGTGTATTTTGTTTATATATTTTCATACAAATTTACGTTATTATATGTGTATTTGTATAAATATTTTGATACCAATTACTTTATTTCATGTATTTTGTATATATATTTCAATTCAAATTTAGCTTATTTTCTGTGTTTTGTATATATTTTCATACAAATTTAATTACTTCTGCGTATTTTTGTATATAGTTTTATATAAATTTACGTTATTTTATGTGTATTTTGAATATTTATATTTATACAAATACACATTCTTTTATTGGTATATTGTTTATCTATTTTGATACGAATTTACATTATTTTATGTGTATTTTGTATACATTTTTTATACGTATTTACTTCATTTTATGTGTATTTTGTATATATATTTTTATGGAAATCTACGTTATTTTATGTGTATTCGTATACATATTTTGAAACAAATTTACATTGCTTTATATGTATTTTGCATATCTATTTCAATACAAATTTACATTATTGTACATAGAAAACAATGTAAATTTGTTTCAAAATATATGTACGAATACACATAAAATAACGTAGATTTCTATAAAAATATATATACAAAATACACATAAAATTAAGTAAATACGTATGAAAAAATGTAAACAAAATACACATAAAATAATGTAAATTCGAAACAAAATAAATAAACAAAATACCAATAAAAGAATGTGTATTTGTATAAATATAAATGTACAAAATACACATACAAAATAAACATAAAATAAGGTAAATTTGTAATGAAATATATCTACAAAATACACATAAAATAATGTAAATTTATATGAAAATATATATAAATTAAAATAATACACATAAAATACCATGAATTTGTATAAAATTATATACTCAAAATAAATATTAAATAATATAAATGCGTATAAAAATATATATGCAAAGTACATATAAAATAATGTAAATTCGTATCAATATAAATCAACAAAATACCAATAAAATAATATATATTTGAATGAAAATAGATTTACAAAATACACATAACCTAACTAAAATTTGTATTGAAATATATACAAAAATACATAAAAATAATTTGAGTTTGAATGAAAATAGATATTCAAAATACACATAAAACTAGGTAAATTTCTTTGAAATATATATACAAAATACCCATAAAATATTGTAAATTTTTGTCAAAATATATAAACAAATACACATAAAATAACGTAAATTTGTATGAAAAATATATACAAAATACACATAGAATAATGTCAAATCGTATCAAAATGAATGAGCAGAATATCAATAAAATAACGTAAATTTGTATGAAAATAAAGATGCAAAATACCCATAAATAAAGCATATTTTTATAAAAATACATATAGAAAAATACACATAGAATAATTAAATTTGTATTAAAATTAATATACAAAATGCATATACAATAAATTTAAATTTGATTATATTAAATAAAATAAATATACAAAATAAACATAAAATAAGGTAAATTTGTAATAAAATATATGTAAGAATACACATAAAATAATATAAATTTGTATGAAAATATATATATACAAATACACATAAAATAACATGAATTTGTATAAAATTTGTTTCAAAATATATACGAATACACACAATAAAATAACGTAATTTTTTATGAAAATGTATATATAAAATACACATAAAATAGTTTAAATACATAGAAAAATATATATACAAAATACACATAAAATAATGTAAATTCGTAAAAAATTAAATACACAAAATTCCAATAAAAGAATGTATATTTGTAGGAAAATATATATACAAAAAACAAATAAAATAACTAAAATTTGTATAAAAATATATACAAAAATACACAAAAATAATTTAAATTTGTTTAAAAATAGATATGCAAAATACACATAAAGTTAGGCAAATTTGTATTGAAATACATATACAAAACTCACATAAAATAATGTAAATTTGTATGAAAATATATAAACAAATACATATTAAATCACGTAAATTTGGATAAAATATATATACAAAATATACATTAAATATTTTAAATATGTTTAAAAATATATTATATTATATATATTTTTATTGATATTTGCGTTATTTATGTGTATTTTGTATATGTTTTCTCATAGAAATTTACATTATTTTATTGGTATTTTGTCTATTTATTTTGATACGAATTACATGATTATTTGTGTATTTTGTACATTTTTTTATACGTATTTACATTATTTAATGTATATTTTGTTTATATATTTTTATACAAATTTACGTTATTATATATGTATTTCTATAAGTATTTTGATACAAATTTACATTATTCTATGTATTTTGTATATATATTTCAATTCAAATTTAGCTTATTTTATGAGTATTTTGTATATCTATTTATTTTAATACAAAATCAAATATTTTATGTTTTTTCGTATATATATTTTTATAAAAAATGCATTATTTTATGGGTATTTTGCATCTTAATTTTCATACAAATTTACATTATTTTATTAATATTTTCTGTATTTATTTTGATACGATTTTACATTATTTTATTTTTGTTTTGTTTATATTTTTTAATACATATTTACATTATTTAATGTGTTTTTTGTATATATATTTGATACAAATTTACGTTATTTTAAGTCTATATGTTTATATATTTTCATTCAAATTTACATTATTTTATGTGTATTTTGTATATGTATTTCAATACAAATTTACCTAATTTTATATGTTTTTTGTATTTATTTTCATACATGTTTAAATTATTTTTGTGTATTTTTGTATATAGTTTTATACAAATTTAGGTTATTTTATGTGTATTTTGTATATCTATTTTCATACAAATACACATTCTTTTCATGATATTTTGTTTATTTATTTTGACACGAATTAACATTATTTAATGTGTATTTCGTATATATATTTTTATACGTATTTACATTATTTGAAGTGTATTTTGTATATATATTTCTATTGAAATCTGCGTTATTTTATGTGTATTCGTATATATATTTTGAAACAAATTTACATTGTTTTATGTGTATTTTGCATATTTTTTTTGTACAAATTTACCTTATTGTATGTGCATTTTGTATATTAATTTTAATACAAATTTGATTAATCTATGTGTATTTTTGTATATGTATTTTTATAAAAATATGCTTTATTTTATGGGTATTTTGCATCTTTATTTTCATACAAATTTACATTATTTTATTGATATTCTGTGTATTTATTTTGATATGATTTTACATTATTCTATGTGTATTTTGTATATATATTTTATATAAAATGTATTTGTTTTCATTTCATACAAATCTACATTATTTTATGTGTTTTTTGTACATGTATTTAAATACAAATTTAACTAGTTATATGTGTATTTTGTATATCTATTTTGTATGTATATTTTCATAGAAATTTACTCTATTTTATGAGTATTCGTATATATATTTTGAAACAAATTTACATTATTAATGTGTATTTTGCATATCTATTTCAATACAAATTTACTTTATTGTACGTGCATTTTGTATATTTATTTTAATACAAATTTAATTATTTTATATGTATTTTTGTATATATATTTCTATGCAAATATGCGTTATTATATGGATATTTTGCATCTTTATTTTCAAACAAATTTACATTATTTTATTGATATTCTCTTTATTTATTTTGATACGATTTAACATTATTCTATGTGTTTTTTGTATATTTTTTTTATATATATATATATATATATATATTTACATTATTTAATGTTAATTTTGTATATATATTTTTTTAAATTTACATTATTTTATGTGTATTTGTTTATATATTTTCATACATATTTACACTATTTTATGTGTTTTTTGTATATATATTTTTCTACGTATTTAAATTATTTTATGTGTATTTTGTATATACATTTTCATAAAAAAATTACGTTATTTTATGTGTATTCGTATATATATTTTGAAACAAATTTACATTGTTTTATATGTATTTTTGAATATCTCTTTTAATACAAATTTACCTTACTGTATGTGCATTTTGTATATTTATTTCAATACAAATTTAAATATTTTATGTGTATTTTGGTATATATATTTTTATAAAAAATGCGATAATTTTTGGGAATTTTGCAGCTTTATTTTCATACAAATTTACATTATTTTATTAATATTCTGTGTATTTATTTTGATACGATTTTATATTATTCTATTTGTTTTTTGTATATATTTTTTTATACACATTTACATTATTTAATGTGTATCTTGCATATATATTTTATACAAATTTACGTTATTTTAAGTGTATTTGTTTTTATATTTTCATTCAAATTTACATTTATTTTAATTCGAAAATACATTATTTTATGTGTATTTTGTATACATTTTTTTATGCGTATTTACTTAATTTTATGTGTATTTTGTATATATATTTTTATAGAAATCTACGTTTTTTTATTTGTATTCGTATATATATTTTGAAACAAATTTACATTGTTTTATATGTATTTTTGAATATCTCTTTCAATACAAATTTACCTTACTGTATATGCATTTTGTATATTTATTTCAATACAAATTTAAATATTTTATGTGTATTTTGGTAAATATATTTTTATAAAAAATGCGATAATTTTTGGGAATTTTGAATCTTTATTTTCATACAAATTTACATTATTTTATTGATATTCTGTGTATTTATTTTAATACGATTTTACATTATTCTATTTGTTTTTTGTATATATTTTTTTATACACATTTACATTATTTAATGTGTATCTTGCATATATATTCTTTACAAATTTACGTTATTTAAGTGTATTTGTTTATATATTTTCATTCAAATTTACATTACTTGATGTGTATTTTGTATATGTATTTCCATACAAATTTACCTAATTTTATGTGTATTTTGTATATTTCTTTTCAAACAAATTTAAATTATTTTTGTGTATTTTTGTATATAGTTTTATACAAATTTAGGTTATCTTATGTACGCATTTACATTATTTAGTGTGTATTTTGTATATATATTTTTATGCTAATTTACTTTATTTTATGTGCATTTTTGTAGATATATTTTTATAGAAATTTGCGTTATTTGTATATGTTTTCTCATACATTATTTTATTGCTATTTTGTTTATTTATTTTGATACGAATTACATGATTATATGTGTATTTTGTACATATTTTTTATACGTATTTACATTACTTAATGTGTATTTTGTTTATATATTTTCAAACAAATCTACGTTATTATATGTATTTGTATAAATATTTTGATACAGATTTACATTATTTTATGTATTTTGTATGTACATTTCAATTCAAATTTAGCATATTTTAGCTGTATTTTGTATATATATTTTCATACAAATTTAATAACTTCTGTGTATTTTTGTATATAGTTTTATACAAATTTACGATATTTTATGTGTTTTTTTAATATTTATATTTATACAAATACACTTTCTTTTACTGGTATTTTGTTTATTTATTTTGATACGATTTTTATGTGTATTTTGTATTAATTTTTTTATACGTATTTACTTCGTTTTATGTGTATTTTGTATATATTTTTATAGAAATCAACGTTATTTTATGTGTATTCGTATATATATTTTGAAACAAATTTACATTGTTTTATAATGTATTTTGCATATCTATTTCAATACAAATTTACCTTACAGTATGTGCATTTTTTATATTTATTTTAATACAAATTTTATTATTTTGTGTATTTTGGTTTATATATTTTTATAAAAAATGCGTTATTTTATTGTTATTTTGCATCTTTATTTTCATACAATTTTACATTATTTTATTAATATTCTGTATATTTATTTTGATACGATTTTACATTATTCTATTTGTGTTTGGTATATATTTTTTTATACATATTCACATTATTTAATTAGTATTTTGTATATATATTTGATACAAATCTACGTTATTTTAGGTGTATATGTTTATATATTTTCATTCAAACTTCCATTATTTTATGTGTATTTTGTATATGTATTTCAATAAAAATTTACCTAATTTTATGTGTATTTTGTATATTTATTTTCATACAAATTTAAATTATTTTTGTGTTTTTTTGTATATAGTTTTATACAAAATTAGGTTATTTTATGAGTATTTTGTATATCTATTTTCATACAAATACACATTCTTTTATTGATATTTTGTTTATTTATTTGGACGAGAATTTAAATTATTTAATGTGTATATTGTATATATATTTTTATACGTATTTACATCATTTCATGTGTATTTTGTATATATATTTCTATAGAAATATACGTTATATTATGTGTATTCGTATATAGATTTTTAAACAAATTTACACATAACAAAAATAAATACAGAATACACAAAAATAGATATGCAAAATACATATAAACAATGTAAATTTGTTTCAAAATATATATACGAATACACATGAAATAAGGTAGATTTCTATAAAAATATATATACAAAATACACTTAGAATTAAGTAAATACGTATAAAAAATGTATTCAAAATACACATAAAATAATGTAAATTAGTATCAAAATAAATAAACAAAATACCAATTAAAGAATGTGTATTTGTATAAATATATATATACAAAATACACATTAAATAATATAAATTTGTTTAAAACTATACAAAATACACATGAAATGATGTAAATACGTATAAAAATACATATACAAAATACACATTAAATAATGTAAGTTCGCGTCAGAATAAATAAACAAAATATCAATAAAAGAATATGTATTTGTATGAAAATAGATATACAAAATACACATAAAATAACCTAAATTTGTATCTAACTATATACAAAAATACACAAAAATATTTTAAATTTGTATTTTAAATACACATAAAATTAGGTAAATTTGTATTGAAATACATTTACAAAATACACATAAAATAATGTAAATTTGAATGAAAATACATAAACAAATACACTCAAAATAACGTAAATTTGTATAAAAAAATATTGTCAAAACACAAATAGAATCGTATCAAAATAAATACACAGAATATTAATAAAATAATGTAAATTTGTATGAAAATAAAGAAGCAAAATACCCATAAAATAACGCATTTTTTTATTTAAAAAAATATATATACCAAGATACACATCAAAAAATTAAATTTGTATTAAAATAAATATACAAAAAACACATTCAATAAGGTAAATTTATATTGAAATAGATATGCAAAATACATATAAAAGAATGTAAATTTGTTTCAAAATATATATACGAATACACATAAAATAACGTAGATTTCTATAAAAATATATATACCAAATACTTTTAAAATGAAGTAAATACGTATAAAAAAATGTATACAAAATACACGTAAAATAATGTAAATTCGTATCAAAATAAATAAACAAAATACCAATAAAAGAATGTGTATTTGTATGAATATAAATATACAAAATACACATAAAATAACGTAAATTTATATAAAACTATATAAAAACACAGAAGTAATTAAATTTGTATGAAAATATATACAAAATACACGAAATAAGCTAAATTTGAATGGAAATATATATACAAAATACATGAAATAAAGTAAATTTGTATCAAAATATTTATACAAATACACATATAATAACGTAAATTTGTATGAAAATATATAAACAAAATACACATTAAATAATGTAAATACATATAAAAAAATATGTACAAAATACACATATAATCATGTAATTCGCATCAAAATAAATAAACAAAGTACCAATAAAATAATATAAATTTGTATGAGTAAACGTGTATGTTGCATATTTTTTCAATTCAAATTTACCTTATTATATACGCATTTTGTATATTAATTTTAATACAAATTTAATTATTCGATGTGTATTTTTGTATCTGTATTTTTATAAACATATGCTTTATTTTTTTGGTATTTTGCATCTTTATTTTCATACAAATTTACATTATTTTATTGATATTCTGCTCATTCATTTTGATACGAATTGACATTATTCTATGTGTATTTTGTATATATTTTTCATACAAATTTACGTTATTTTATGTTTAAAAATATGTACAAAATACACATATAATTATGTAATTCGTATCAAAATAAATAAACAAAATACCAATAAAATAATATAAATTTGTATGAGTAAACGTGTATGTTGCATATTTTTTCAATACAAATTTACCTTATTATATACGCATTTTGTATATTAATTTTAATACAAATTTAATTATTCGATGTGTATTTTTGTATCTGTATTTTTATAAACATATGCTTTATTTTTTGGGTATTTTGCATCTTTATTTTCATACAAATTTACATTATTTTATTGATATTCTGCTCATTCATTTTGATACGATATGTGTATTTTGTATATATTTTTCATACAAATTTACGTTATTTTATGTTTAAAAATATGTACAAAATACATATATAATCATGTAATTCGTATCAAAATAAATAAACAAAATACCAATAAAATAATATAAATTTGTATGAGTAAACGTGTATGTTGCATATTTTTTCAATACGAATTTACCTTATTATATACGCATTTTGTATATTAATTTTAATACAAATTTAATTATTCGATGTGTATTTTTGTATCTGTATTTTTATAAACATATGCTTTATTTTTTGGGTATTTTGCATCTTTATTTTCATACAAATTTACATTATTTTATTGATATTCTGCTCATTCATTTTGATAGGAATTGACATTATTCTATGTGTATTTTGTATATATTTTTCATACAAATTTACGTTATTTTATGTGTATTTGTTTATATATTTTGACACAAATTTACAATATTTTATTGGTATTTTTTATATACATTTCAAAAGAAATTTACCTAGTTTTATGTGTATTTTGTATATCTATTTTCATTCAAACTCAAATTATTTCTATGTTTTTTTGTATATATTTTAATACAAATTTTAGTTATGTTATGTGTATTTTGTAAATTTATTTTCATTCAAATATATATTATTTTATTGGTGTTTTGTTGATTTATATTCATACGAATTTACATTATTTTATATGTACTTTGTATATATATTTTTATACGCTTTTCCATTATTTAATATTTATTTTGAATATATATTTTTATACAAATTCATGGTATTTTATGTGTATTTATATATATATTTTCATATGAATTTACATTATTTTATGTGTATTTTGTACATATATTTTATTACAAATCTACCTTATTTTATGTTTATTTTGTATGTGTATTTTGTATATTTATATTTATCCAAATACACATTCTTTTATTGGTATTTTGTTTATTTATTTTAACTAGAGTTTACGTTCTTTTATCGGAATTTTATTTATTTATTTTTATACGAATTTTCATTTTTTTTAGGTGTATTTGATATATATATTTTTATACTTATTTACATAATTTTATATGTATTTTGATATATATTTTCATAGAAATTTACTCTATATGTATATGTATAGAAAATACACATGAAATAATCTAAACTCGTATCGAAATAAATGAAGAAAATACCGATAAAATAATGTAATTTTGAATGAAAATATATATAGAAAATACACATAAAATAACGTAAATACAAATAAATATATACACATAAAATAATTTGAATTTGAATGAAAATAGATATAAAAATAAACTTAAAATAAGGCAAATTTATAATGAAATATATATACAAAATACACTTAAAATAATGTAGATTTGTTTCAAAATATATATACGAATACAGATAAAATAACGTAGTTTTCTATAGAAATATATATACAAAATACACATGAAATGTTGTAAATACGTATAAAAATATATATACAAAATACACATTAAATAATGTAAATTCGTGTCAAAATAAATAATTAAAATATCAATAAAAGAATGTGTATTTGTATTAAAATAAATATACAAAATACACATACAATAAGGTAAATCTGTATTGAAATAGATATGCAAAATACATATAAAACAATGTAAATTTGTTTCAAAATATATATACGAATACACATAAGATAACGTAGATTTGTATAAAAATATATATACAAAATACACATAAAATGAAGTAAATACGTATAAGAAGATGTATACAAAATACACATAAAATAATGTAAATTCGTATCAAAATATATAAACAAAATACCAATAAAAGAATGTGTATTTGTATAAATATAATTATACAAAATACACATAAAATTACGTAAATTTGTATAAAACTATATACAAAAATACACAGAAGTTATTAAATTCGTCTGAAAATAGATATACAAAATACAGATAAAATAAGCTAAATTTGAATTGAAATGTATATAGAAAATACATAAAATAATGTAAATTTGTATCAAAATATTTATAAAAATACATATAATAACGTAAATTTTTTTAAAAATATATAAACAAAATACACATTAAGTAATGTAAATACGTATAAAAAATATGTACAAAATACACATATAATCATGTAATTCGTATCAAACTAAATAAACAAAATATCAATAAAATAATGTAAATTTGTATGAGAAAACATATACAAATACATATAAAATAACGCTAATTTCCATAAAAATATATGTCCAAAAATGAACGTAAAATAAAGTAACTTTGGATAAAAATATATATACAAAACACACATTAAATAATGTTAATGCGTACATAAAATAACCTAAATTTGTATGAAACTATATACAAAAATACACAAAAATAATTTAAATTTGTATGAAAAGAAATATATAAAATACACATAAAATTAGGTTAATTTGTATTGAAATACATATACAAAATACATATAAAATAATGCAAATTTGAAAGAAAATATATAAACAAATACAAATATAATAACGTAAATTTGTATGAAATATATGATCAAAATACACATTAAATAATGTAAATATGTATAAAAAAATATATACAAAACACAAATAGAATAATGTAAAATCGTATCAAAATATATACACAGAATATTAATAATATAATGTAAATTTGTATGAAAATTAAGATGCAAAATACCTATAAAATAACGCATTTTTTATAAAAATATTGATACCAAAATACACATAAATATTTGAATTTGTATTAAAATAAATATACAAAATGCTCATACAATAAGGTAAATTTGTATTGAAATAGATATGCAAAATACATATAAAATAATGTAAATTTGTTTCAAAATATATATACGAATACACATAAAATAACGTAGATTTCTATAAAAATACATATACAAAATACACATAATATTAAGTAAATACGTATAAAAAAATGTATACAAAATACACATAAAATAATGTAAATTAGTATAAATGTAAATAAACAATATACCAATAAAAGAATGTGTATTTGTATAAATATAAATATACAAAATGCACATAAAATAACGTAAATTTATATAAAATTATATACATAAAATAACGCAAATTTCTATAAAAATATATGTACAAAAATGAACATAAAATAAATTTGCATAAAAATATATATACAAAACACACTTTAGATAATATAAATGAGTATAAAGATATGTATACAAAATACCTATGAAATAATCTAAATTCGTATCGAATTAAATTAAGAAAATATCAATAAAATAATGTAATTTTGGATGAAAATATATATACAAAATACACATAAAATAACCTAAATACAAATACAAGTATACACATAAAATAATTTAAAATTGAATGAAATAAATATACAAAATAAACATAAAATATGGTAAATTTGTAATGAAACATAAAAAAAAATACACATAAAATAATATAAATTTGTATGAAAATATATATACAAATACACATTAAATAACATGAATTTGTATAAAATTTGTATCAAAATATATACTTATACACACAATAAAATAACGTAATTTTTTTATGAAAATGTATATACAAAATACACATAAAATAATTTAAATACGTAGAAAAATATATATACAAAAAACACATAAAATATTGTAAATTTGTATGAAAATATATAAACAAATACACATAAAATAATGTAAATTTGGATAAAATATATATACAAAATGAACATTAAATAATATGTATAAAAAAAAATATAAAGAATACACATAGAATAATGTTAAATCGTATCAAAATAAATAAAGAGAATATCAATAAAATAATGTAAATTTGTATGAAAATAAAGATGCAAAATATCCATATAATAACGCATATTTGCATAAATATATATATACAAAAATACATATAAAATAGTTAAGTTTGTATTAAAATAAATATACAAAATGCACGTACAATAAAGTAAATTTGTATTGAAATAGATATGCAAAATACACATCAATAATGTAAATTTGTATCAAAATATATATACGAATACTCATAAAATAGAGTAAATTTCTATGAAAATATACATACAAAATAGATATACAAAATACACATATAACTAGTTAAATTTGTATTTAAATACATGTACAAAAAACACATAAAATAATGTAGATTTGTATGAAATGAAAACAAATACATTTTATATAAAATATATATACAAAATACACATAGAATAATGTAAAATCATATCAAAATAAATACACAGAATATCAATAAAATAATGTAAATTTGTATGAAAATAAAGATGCAAAATACCCATAAAATAAAGCATATTTTTATAAAAATACATATACAAAAATACACATACATTAATCAAATTTGTATTAAATTTAATATACAAAATGCACATACAATAAGGTAAATTTGTATTAAAAAATATGCAAAATACACATAAAATAATGTAAATTTGTTTCAAAATATATATACGAATACACATAAAATAACGCAGATTTCTATAGAAATATATATACAAAATACACTTGAAATAATGTAAATACGTATAAAAATATATATACAAAATATACATTAAATAATGTTAATTCGTGTCAAAATAAATAAACAAAATATCATGAAAAGAATGTGTATTTGTATGAAAATATATATACAAAATACACATAAAATAACCTAAATTTGTATAAAACTATATACAAAAATACACAGAAATAATTTAAACTTGTATGAAAATAAATATACATAAAACATATAAAAATAGGTAAATTTGTATTGAAATACATATAGAAAATACACATAAAATAATGTAAATTTGAATGAAAATATATAAACATATAGACTTAAAATAACGTAAATTTATATCAAATATATATACAAAAAAAAACATCAAAATACATGAAATAAAGTAAATTTGTATCAAATATTTATACAAATACAAATATAATAACGTAAATTTGTATGAAAATATATAAACAAAATACACATTAAATAATGTAAATACATATAAAAAAAATATGTACAAAATACACATATAATCATGTAATTCGCATCAAAATAAATAAACAAAGTACCAATAAAATAATATAAATTTGTATGAGTAAACGTGTATGTTGCATATTTTTTCAATTCAAATTTACCTTATTATATACGCATTTTGTATATTAATTTTAATACAAATTTAACTATTCGATATTTTGTATCTGTATTTTTATAAACATATGCTTTATTTTTTGGGTATTTTGCATCTTTATTTTCATACAAATTTACATTATTTTATTGATATTCTGCTCATTCATTTTGATACGAATTGACATTATTCTATGTGTATTTTGTATATATTTTTCATACAAATTTACGTTATTTTATGTTTAAAAATATGTACAAAATACACATATAATTATGTAATTCGTATCAAAATAAATAAACAAAATACCAATAAAATAATATAAATTTGTATGAGTAAACGTGTATGTTGCATATTTTTTCAATACAAATTTACCTTATTATATACGCATTTTGTATATTAATTTAATACAAATTTAATTATTCGATGTGTATTTTGTATCTGTATTTTATAAACATATGCTTTATTTTATCTTTATTCAAATTTACATTATTTTATTGATATTCTGCTCATTCATTTTGATACAATTGACATTATTCTATACGTTATTTTATGTTTACAAAATACATATATAATCATGTAATTCGTATCAAAATAAATAAACAAAATACCAATAAAATAATATAAATTTGTATGAGTAAACGTGTATGTTGCATATTTTTCAATACAATTTACCTTATTATATACGCATTTTGTATATTAATTTTAATACAAATTTAATTATTCGATGTGTATTTTGTATCTGTATTTTATAAACATATGCTTTATTTTTGGGTATTTTGCATCTTTATTTTCATACAAATTTACATTATTTTATTGATATTCTGCTCATTCATTTTGATACAATTGACATTATTCTATGTATTTTGTATATATTTTCATACAAATTTACGTTATTTTATGTATTTGTTTATATATTTTGACACAAATTTGCAATATTTTATGGGTATTTTGTATATACATTTCAAAAGAAATTTACCTAGTTTTATGTGTATTTTGTATATCTATTTTCATACACACTCAAATTATTTCTATGTATTTTTGTATATATTTTAATACAAATTTTAGTTATGTTATGTGTATTTTGTAAATATATTTTCATTCAAATATATATTATTTTATTGGTGTTTTGTTGATTTATATTCATACAATTTACATTATTTTATATGTACTTTGTATATATATTTTATACGCTTTTACATTATTTAATATTTATTTGGAATATATATTTTTATACAAATTCATGGTATTTTATGTGTATTTATATATATATTTTTATATAAATTTATATTATTTTATGTGTATTTTGTACATATATTTTTTTACAAATTTACCTTATTTTATGTTTATTTTGTATGTGTATTTGTATATTTATATTTGTCCAAATACACATTCTTTTATTGGTATTTTGTTTATTTATTTTAATTCGAATTTACATTATTTTATCGGAATTTTATTTACATTTTTTTAAACGTATTTACTTAATTTTAAGTGTATTTTGTATATATATTTTTATAGAAATCTACGTTTTTTTATTTGTATTCGTATATATATTTTGAAACAAATTTACATTGTTTTATATGTATTTTTGCATATCTCTTTCAATACAAATTTACCTTATTGTATGTGCATTTTGTATATTTATTTCAATGCAAATTTAAATATTTTATGTGTATTTTGGTATATATATTTTTATAAGATTACGAAAATTTGAATAAAAATATATACAAAAAAAAAATAATCAATTTGTATGATAATAGATGTATACAAAATACACATATAATTAGTTAAATTTGTATTTAAATACATATACAAAATACACATAAAATAATGTAAATTTGTATGAAATGAAAACAAATTCACATAAAATTCGCGTCAAAATAAATAAACAAAATATCAATAAAAGAATGTGTATTTGTATGAAAATATATATACAAAATACACATAAAATAACCTAAATTTGTATCAAACTATATACAAAAATACACAAAAATATTTTAAATTTGTATGAAAATAAATATACAAAATACACATAAAATTAGGTAAATTTGTATTGAAATACATATACAAAATACACATAAAATAATGTAAATTTGAATGAAAATACATAAACAAATACACTTAAAATAACGTAAATTTGTATAAAAAATATATACAAAACACAAATAGAATAATGTAAAATCGTATCAAAATAAATACACAGAATATTAATAAAATAATGTAAATTTGTATGAAAATAAAAAAGCACAATCCCCATAAAATAACGCCTTTTTTTTATTTATAAAATATATATACCAAAATACACATCAAAAATTAAATTTGTATTAAAATAAATATACAAAACACACATACAATAAGGTAAATTTGTATTGAAATAGATATGCAAAATACATATAAAACAATGTAAATTTGTTTCAAAATATATATACGAATACACATATAATAACGTAGATTTCTATAAAAATATATATACAAAATACACATAAAATGAAGTAAATACGTATAAAAAAATGTATACAAAATACACATAAAATAATTTAAATTCGTATCAAAATAAATAAACAAAATAGCAATAAAAGAATGTATTTGTATAAATATAAATATACAAAATACACATAAAATAACGTAAATTTATATAAAACTATATACAAAAATACACAAGTAATTAAATTTGTGAAAATATATACAAAATACACACAAAATGAGCTAAATTTGAATTGAAATATATATACAAAATACATGAAATAAAGTAAATTTGTATCAAAATATTTATACAAATACACATATAATAACGTAAATTTGTGTGAAAATATATAAACAAAATACACATTAAATAATGTAAATACGTATAAAAAAATATGTACAAAATACACATATAATCATGTAATTCGTATCAAAATAAATAAACAAAATACCAATAAAATAATATAAATTTGTATGAGTAAACGTGTATGTTGCATATTTTTCAATACAAATTTACCTTATTATATACGCATTTTGTATATTAATTTTAATATATGTGTATTTGAATATATATTTTGATACAAATTTACATTATTTTATGTATTTTCTATATTTATTTCAATTCAAATTTAGCTTATTTATGTGTCTTTGTATATCTATTTTCATACAAATTTAATTATTTTGTATTTTGTATATAGTTTTATACAATTTTACGTTATTTTATGTATTTTGTATATTTATATTTATACAAGTAAACATTCTTTTATTGGCATTTAGTTTAGTTATTTTGATGCAATTTACATTATTTGATGTGTATTTTGTATACATTTTCTTATACGTATTTACTTCATTTTATGTATTTTGTATATATATTTTATAGAAATCTACGTTATTTTATGTATTCGTATATATATTTTGAAACAAATTTACATTGTTTTATGTGTATTTTGCATATCTATTTCAATACAAATTTACCTTATTGTATGTGCATTTGTATATTTATTGTAATACAAATTTAAATATTTATGTGTATTTTGGTATATATATTTTCATAAAATTCCGTTGTTTTATGGGTATTTTGCATCTTTATTTTCATACAAATTTACATTATTTTATTAATATTCTGTGTATTTATTTTGATACTATTTTACATTATTCTATTTGTGTTTTGTATATATTTTTTTATACATATTTACATTATTTAATGTGTATTTTCTATATATATTTCATACAAATTTACGTTATTTTAAGTGTATTTGTTTATATATTTTCATTCAAATTTACATTATTTTATGTGTATTTTGTATATGTATTTCAATAGAAATTTAACTAGTTTTATGTGTATTTTGTATTTATATTTTTATACAAATTTAAATTATTTTTGTGTATTTTTTAATAGAGTTTTATACAAATTTACAATATTTTATGTGTATTTTGTATATCTATTTTCATACAAATACACATTCTTTTATTGATATTTTGTTTATTTATTTTGATGCAAATTTACATTATTTAATGTGTATTGTGTATATATATTTTTATACGTATTAACGTCATTTCATGTGTATTTTGTATATATATTTCTATAGAAATATACGTTATTTTATGTGTATTCGTATATATATTTTAAAACAAATATACATTGTTTTATGTGCATTTTGTATAATTCTTCAATACAAATTTCCCTTATTGTACGTGCATTTTGTATATTAATTTTAATACAAATTTAATTATTCTATGTGTATTCTTGTATATGTATTTAAAAAAATGCTTTATTTTATGGGTATTTTGCATCTTTATTTTCATACAAAATTACATTATTTTATTGATATTCTGTGTATTTATTTTGATACGATTTTACATTATTCTATGTATATTTTGTATATCTATTTTATACAAATGTACGTTATTTTATGTGAATTTGTTTTCATTTCATACAAATTTACATTATTTTATGTGTATTTTGTACATGTATTTAAATACAAATTTAACTAATTATATGTGTATTTTGTATATCTATTTTCATACAAATTGAAATTTTTTTTTTGTATATATTTTTATTCAAATTTTCGTAATTTTATGTGTATTTTGTATATTTGTTTTCCTACAAATATACGTTCTTTTATCGGAATTTTGTTTATTTATTTTGATACAAATTTTCATTTATTTGTATTTGATATATATATTTTTATACTTATTTACATAATTTTATATGTATTTTGAATATATATTTTCATAGAAATTTACTCTATATGTATATACAAAAAACACAAAAATGATTTAAATTTGTATGAAAATAAATATACAAAATACACATAAAAATAGGTAAATTTGTATTGAAATACATATACAAAATACACTTAAAATAATGTAAATTTGAATGAAATTATATAAACAAATACACTTAAAATAACGTTAATTTGTATAAAATATATATAAAAAATACACATTAAATAATCAAAATATGTATACAAAAATATATACAAAACACAAAAAGTAAAAAATAAAATCGTATCAAAATATATACACAGAAAATTAATAAAATAATGTACATTTCTATGAAAACTAAGATGCAAAATACCTATAAAATAACGCAATATTTATTAATTATTTATGCCAAAATACACATAAAATATTTGAATTTGTATTAAAATAAATATACAAAATGCACATACAATAAGGTAAATTTGTATTGAAATAGATATGCAAAAAACATATAAAACAATGTAAATTTGTTTCAAAATATATATACGAATACACATAAAATAACGTAGATTTCTAAAAATATATATACAAAATACAAATAAAATTAATCTAATACGAATCAAAATGTATACAAAATACACATAAAATAATGTAAATTCGTATAAATATAAATAAACAAAATACCAATAAGAGAATGTGTATTTGTATAAATATAAATATACAAAATGCACATAAAATAACGTAAATTTGTATAAAACTATATACAAAATACACAAGTAATTAAATTTGTGAAAATAGATATAAAATACACACAAAATAAGCTAAATTTGAATTGAAATATATATACAAAATACATAAAATAAAGTAAATTCGTTTCAAAATATTTTAACAAATACATATAATAACGTAAATTTGTAAAAAATATATAAACAAAATACACATTAAGTAATGTAAATACGTATAAAAAATATTTACAAAATACACCAATAATCAAGTCATTCGTATCAAAATAAATAAACAAAAACTAATTAAATAATGTAAATTTGTGAGAAAACATATACAAAATACACATAAAATAACGTTTTAAGTTTCTATAAAAATATATGTACAAAATTGCACATAAAATTAGTTTGCATCAAAAAATATAGTCTCTACACACATTAGAGAATGTAAATGAGTCTAAAAATCTGTTTACAAAATCCCTATGACATAATCTAAATTCGTATCGAGTTAAATTAAGAAAATAACAATAAAATAATGTAATTTTGGATGAAAATATATATAAAAACACACATAAAATAACCTAAATACAAATACAAAAATACACATAAAATAATTTAAAATTGAATGAAATAAATATACAAAATGAACATAAAATAAGGTAAATTTGTAATAAAATATATGTAGAATACACATAAAATAATATAAATTTGTATGAAAATATATATACAAATACACATAAAATAACATGAATTTGTATAAAATGTTTCAAAATATATACGAATACACACAATAAAATAACGTAAATTTTATGAAAATGTATATATAAAATACACATAAAATAGTTTAAATACGTGAAAAATATATACAAAATACACATAAAATAATGTAAATTCGTAAAAATTAAATACACAAAATTCAATAAAAGAATGTATATTTGTAGGAAAATATATATACAAAAAACAAATAAAATAACTAAAATTTGTATAAAAATATATACAAAAATACACAAAAATAATTTAAATTTGTTTGAAAATAGATATACAAAATACACATAAAGTTAGGCAAATTTGTATTGAAATACATATACAAAACTCACATAAAATAATGTAAATTTGTATGAAAATATATAAACAAATACATATAAAATCACGTAAATTTGGATAAAATATATATACAAAATATACATTAAATATTTTAAATATGTATAAAAATATATTATATTATATATATTTTTATTGATATTTGCGTTATTTATGTGTATTTTGTATATGTTTTCTCATAGAAATTTACATTATTTTATTGGTATTTTGTCTATTTATTTTGATACAATTACATGATTATTGTGTATTTTTACATTTTTTATACGTATTTACATTATTTAATGTGTATTTTTTATATATTTTATACAAATTACGTTATTATATGTGTATTTATAGGTATTTTGATACATATTTACATTATTTTATGTATTTTATATATATTTCAATTCAAATTTAGCTTATTTTATGTGTATTTTATATCTATTTATTTTAATACAAAATCAAATATTTTATGTTTTTCGTATTTATATTTTTATAAAATTCGCGTTATTTTATGGGTATTTTGCATCTTAATTTTCATACATATTTACATTATTTTATTAATATTTTCTGTATTTATTTTGATACGATTTTACATTATTTTATTTGTGTTTTGTATATATTTTTTATACATATTTACATTATTTAATGTTTTTTGTATATATATTTGATACAAATTTACGTTATTTTAAGTCTATATGTTTATATATTTTCATTCAAATTTACATTATTTTATGTGTATTTTGTATATGTATTTCAATACAAATTTACCTATTTTATATGTTTTTGTATATTTATTTTCATACAAGTTTAAATTATTTTGTGTATTTTTGTATATAGTTTTATACAAATTTAGGTTATTTTATGTGTATTTTGTATATCTATTTTCATACAAATACACATTCTTTTCATGATATTTTGTTTATTTATTTTGACACGAATTAACATTATTTAATGTGTATTTTGTATATATATTTTTATACGTATTTACATTATTTCAAGTGTATTTTGTATATATATTTCTATAGAAATCTGCGTTATTTTATGTGTATTCGTATATATATTTTGAAACAAATTTACATTATTTTATGTGTATTTTGCATATTTTTCAATACAAATTTACCTTATTATATGTGCATTTTGTATATTAATTTTAATACAAAATTGATTAATCTATGTGTATTTTTGTATATGTATTTTTATAAATTATGCTTTATTTTATGGGTATTTTGCATCTTTATTTTCATACAAATTTACATTATTTTATTGATATTCTGTGTATTTATTTTGATATGATTTTACATTATTCTATGTGTATTTTGTATATATATTTTATATAAAATGTATTTGTTTTCATTTCATACAAATCTACATTATTTTATGTGTTTTTT
The DNA here is from genome assembly GCF_024679095.1 of Eriocheir sinensis. Classification (NCBI taxonomy): domain Eukaryota; kingdom Metazoa; phylum Arthropoda; class Malacostraca; order Decapoda; family Varunidae; genus Eriocheir; species Eriocheir sinensis. Next base: position 844,618 of record NW_026110407.1, on the reverse strand, counting down.
GTACATGTATTTAAATACAAATTTAACTAGTTATATGTGTATTTTGTATATCTATTTTGTATGTATATTTTCATAGAAATTTACTCTATTTTATGAGTATTCGTATATATATTTTGATACAAATTTACATTATTGATGTGTATTTTGCATATCTATTTCAATACAAATTTACTTTATTGTACGTGCATTTTGTATATTTATTTTAATACAAACTTAACTATTTTATATGTATTTTTGTATATATATTTTTATGCAAATATGCGTTATTATATGGATATTTTGCATCTTTATTTTCATACAAATTTACATTATTTTATTGATATTCTCTTTATTTATTTTGATACGATTTAACATTATTCTATGTGTATTTTGTATATTTTTTTATACATATATACATTATTTAATGTTCATTTTGTTTATATATTTTATCCAAATTTACATTATTTTATGTGTATTTGTTTATATATTTAAATACAAGTTTACATTATTTTATGTGTTTTTTTGTAAATATATTTTTCTACGTATTTAAATTATTTTATGTGTATTTTGCATATACATTTTCATAAAAAAATTACTTTATTTTATTGTGTGTATAAGTATATATTTTGATACAAATTTTATACAGATTCATGTTATTTAATGTGTATTTGTTTATATATTTTCATACAAATTTATATTATTTTATGTGTATTTTTTCATATATTTCATTACAAATTTACCTTATTTTATGTTTATTTTGTATATTTATTTCATTCAATTTTAAATTATGTTATGTGTATACTTGTATTTGTATTTAGGTTATTTTATGTGTATTTTGTATATATATTTTCATCCAAAATTACATTATTTTATTGGTATTTATTAATTTAATTCGATACGAATTTAGATTATTTCATAGGTATTTTGTATACATATTTTTATACTCATTTACATTATCTAAAGTGTGTTTTGTATATATTTTTATGCAAATTTATTTTATGTTCATTTTTGTACATATATTTTTATAGAAATTTGCGTTATTTTATGTATATAGTTTTATATAAATTTACGTTATTTTATGTGCATTTTGTATATTTATATTTATACAAATACATATTATTTTATTGGTATATTGTTTATTTAAATTTATACGTATTTACATTATTTTATGTGTATTTTGTATACATTTTTTTATACGTATTTACTTAATATTATGTGTATTTTGTATATGTATTTTTATAGAAATCTACGTTATTTTATGTGTATTCGTATATATATTTTGAAACAAATTTACATTATTTTATATGTATTTTGCATATCTATTTCAATACAAATTTACCTTATTGTATGTGCATTTTGTATATTTATTTTAATACAAGTTCAAATATTTTATGTGTATTTTGGTATCAATAATTTTATAAAAAATGCGTTATTTTATAGGTATTTTGCATCTTAATTTTCATTTTATATGTACTTTGTATATATATTTTTATACGCTCTTACATTATTTAATATTTATTTTGAATATATATTTTTATACAAATTCATAGTATTTTATGTGTATTTGTATATATATTTTCATATAAATTTACATTATTGTATGTGTATTTTGTACATATATTTTATTACAAATCTACCTTATTTTATGTTTATTTTGTATGTGTATTTTGTATATTTATATTTATCCAAATACACATTCTTTTATTGGTATTTTGTTTATTTATTTTAATTCGAATTTACATTATTTTATGTGTATTTTGAATACATTTTTTTTATACGTATTTACTTAATTTTATGTGTATTTTGTATATATATTTTTATAGAAATCTACGTTTTTTTTATTTGTATTCGTATATATATTTTGAAACAAATTTACATTGTTTTATATGTATTTTGCATATCTATTTCAATGCAGATTTATCTTATTGTATGTGTATTTTGTATATTTATTTTAATACAAATAAAAAAATTTATGTGTATTTTGGTATATATATTTTATAAGAAATGCGCTATTTTATAGAATTTTGCATCTTTATTTTCATACAAATTTACATTATTTTATTAATATTCAGTGTATTTATTTTGATACGATTTTACATTATTCTATTTGTTTTTGTATATACTTTTTATACATATTTACATTATTTAATGTGTATCTTGCATATATATTTTATACAAATTTATTATCTATTATCTATTTTCATACAAATACACATTCTTTTCATGATATTTTGTTTATTTATTTTGACACGAATTTACATTATTTGATATGTATTTTGTATATATATTTTTATACGTATTTACATAATTTCATATGTATTTTGTATATATATTTAATAGATATTCAAAATACACATAAAATAACCTAAATTTGTATCAAACTATATGCAAAATACACAAAAATATTTTAAATTTGTATGAAAATAAATATACAAAATACACATAAATTAGGTAAATTTGTGTGGAAATACATATACAAAATACATAAAATAATGTAAATTTGAATGAAAATACATAAACAAATACATAAAATAACGTAAATTTGTATAAAAATATATACAAAACACAAATAGAATAATGTAAAATCGTATCAAAATAAATACACAGAATATTAATAAAATAATGTAAATTTGTATGAAAATAAAGAGCAAAATACCCATAAAATAACGCATTTTTATTTATAAAATATATATACCAAAATACACATAAAAATTAGATTTGAATTAAAATAAATATATAAAAACACATACAATAAGGTAAATTTGTATTGAAATGAATACGCAAAATACATATAAAACAATGTAAATTTGTTTCAAAATATATGTATATACACATAAAATAACGTAGATTTCTATAAATATATATATATAAACACATAAATAAATACGTATAAATGTATAAATATATATATGTATAAATATAAAAATATAAATAAATAAATATATAATGTATTTGTATAAATATAAATATACAAAATACACATAAAATAACGTAAAATTATATAAAACTATATACATAAATACACAGAAGTAATTAAATTTGTATGAAAATTTGAAATATTGAAAAAAGCTAAATTTGAATTGAAATATATATACAAAATACATGAAATAAAGTAAATTTGTATCAAAATATTTATACAAATACACATATAATAACGTAAATTTGTATGAAAATATATAAACAAAATACACATTAAATAATGTAAATACGTATAAAAAAATGTGTACAAAATACACATATAATCATGTAATTCGTATCAAAATAAATAAACAAAATACCAATAAAATAATATAAATTTGTATGAGTAAACGTGTATGTTGCATATTTTTTCAATACAAATTTACCTTATTATATACGCATTTTGTATATTAATTTTAATACAAATTTAATTATTCGATGTGTATTTTTGTATCTGTATTTTTATAAACATATGCTTTATTTTTGGGTATTTTGCATCTTTATTTTCATAAAAATATACATTATTTTATTGATATTCTGCTCATTCATTTTGATGCGAATTGACATTATTCTATGTGTATTTTGTATATATTTTTCATACAAATTTACGTTATTTTATGTGTATTTGTTTATATATTTTGACACAAATTTACAATATTTTATGGCTATTTTGTATATACATTTCAAAAGAAATTTACCTAGTTTTATGTGTATTTTGTATATCTATTTTCATACAAACTCAAATTATTTCTATGTATTTTTGTATATATTTTAATACAAATTTTAGTTATGTTATGTGTATTTTGTAAATTTATTTTCATTCATATATATATATTATTTTATTGGTGTTTTGTTGATTTATATTGATACGAATTTACATTATTTTATATGTACTTTGTATATATATTTTTATACGCTTTTACATTATTTAATATTTATTTTGAATATATATTTTATACAAATTCATGGTATTTTATGTGTATTTGTATATATATTTTCATATAAATTTACATTATTTTATGTGTATTTTGTACATATATTTTATTACAAATCTACCTTATTTTATGTTTATTTTGTATATGTATTTTGTATATTTATATTTATCCAAATACACATTCTTTTATTAGTATTTTGTTTATTTATTTTAAATCGAATTTACATTATTTTATGTGTATTTTGTATACATTTTTTTATACGTATTTACTTAATTTTATGTGTATTTTGTATATATATTTTTATAGAAATCTACGTTTTTTATTTGTATTCGTATATATATTTTGAAACAAATTTGCATTGTTTTATATGTATTTTGCATATCTCTTTCAATACAATTTTACCTTATTGTATGTGCATTTTGTATATTTATTTCAATACAAATTTAAATATTTTATGTGTATTTTGGTATATATATTTTTATAAGAAATGCGCTATTTTATGGGAATTTTGCATCTTTATTTTCATACAAATTTACATTATTTTATTAATATTTGGTGTATTTATTTTGATACGAATCTACATTATTCTATCTGTTTTTTGTATATATTTTTTATACATATTTACATTATTTAATGAGTATCTTGCATATATATTTTATACAAATTTATTATCTATTATCTATTTTTATACAAATACACATTCTTTTCGTGTATTTTGTATATATATTTTTATACGTATTTACATAATTTCATATGTATTTTGTATATATTTTTTATACGTATTTACTTAATTTTATGTGTATTTTGTATATATATTTTTATAGAAATCTGCGTTATTTTATGTGTATTCATATATATATTTTGAAACAAATTTACATTATTTTATATGTGTTTTGCATATCTATTTCAATACAAATTTACCTTATTGTATGTGCATTTTGTATATTTATTTCAATACAAATTTAAATATTTTATGTGTATTTTGGTATATATATTTTTATAAGAATGCGTTATTTTATAGGTATTTTGCATCTTTATTTTCATACAAATTTACATTATTTTATTGATATTTTGAATATTTATTTTGATACGATTTTACATTATTTTATTTGTTTTTGTATATATTTTTTATACAAATTTACATTATTTTATGTGTATTTTGCATATATATTTTATACAAATTTACCTTATTTTATGTGTATTTGTTTTTATTTTCATTCAAATTTACATTTATTTTAATTCGAATTTACATTATTTTATGTGTATTTTGTATACATTTTTTTATACGTATTTACTTAATTTTATGTGTATTTTGTATATATATTTTTATAGAAATCTACGTTTTTTTATTTGTATTCGTATATATATTTTGAAACAAATTTACATTGTTTTATATGTATTTTTGCATATCTCTTTCAATACAAATTTACCTTATTGTATGTGCATTTTGTATATTTATTTCAATACAAATTTAAATATATTATGTGTATTTTGGTATATATATTTTATAAGAAATGCGCTATTTTATAGAATTTTGCATCTTTATTTTCATACAAATTTACATTATTTTATTAATATTCAGTGTATTTATTTTGATCCAATTTACATTATTCTATTTGTTTTTTGTATATACTTTTTTATACATATTTACATTATTTAATGTGTATCTTGCATATATATTTTATACAAATTTATTATCTATTATCTATTTTCATACAAATACACATTCTTTTCATGATATTTTGTTTATTTATTTTGACACGAATTTACATTATTTAATATGTATTTTGTATATATATTTTTATACGTATTTACATAATTTCATGTGTATTTTGTATATATATTTCTATAGAAATCTACGTTATTTTATGTGGGTTCGTATATATATTTTGAAACAAATTTACATTGTTTTAAATGTAGTTTTGAATATCTCTTTCAATACAAATTTACCTTACTGTATATGCATTTTGTATATTTATTTCAATACAAATTTAAATATTTTATGTGTATTTTGGTGTATATATTTTATAAAAAATGCGATAATTTTTGGGAATTTTGCATCTTTATTTTGATACAATTTTACATTATTTTATTGATATCCTGTGTATTTATTTCGATACGATTTTACATTATTCTATTTCTTTTTTTTATATATTTTTTTATACACATTTACATTATTTAATGTGTATCTTGCATATATATTTTATACAAATTCACGATATTTTAAGTGAATTTGTTTATATATTTTCGTTCAAATTTACATTATTTGATGTGTATTTTGTATATGTATTTCAATACAAATTTACCTAATTTTATGTGTATTTTGTATATTTCTTTTCAAACAAATTTAAATTATTTTTGTGTACTTTTGTATATAGTTTTATACAAATTTAGGTTATTTTATGTACGCATTTACATAATTTAGTGTGTGTTTTGTATATATATTTTGATGCAAATTTACTTTATTTTTTGTGCATTTTTGTACATATATTTTTATAGAAATTTGCGTTATTTGTATATGTTTTCTCATACAAATTTACATTATTTTATTGCTATTTTGTTTATTTATTTTGATACGAATTACATGATTATACGTATTTACATTACTTAATGTGTATTTTGTTTATATATTTTTAAACAAATCTATGTTATTATGTGTATTTGTATAAATATTTTGATACAGATTTACATTATTTTATGTATTTTGTATGTACATTTCAATTCAAATTTAGCTTATTTTAGCTGTATTATATATATATTTTCATACAAATTTAATAACTTCTGTGTATTTTGTATATAGTTTTATACAAATTTACGATATTTTATGTATTTTGTATATTTATATTTATACAAATACACTTTCTTTTATTTTGTTTATTTATTTTGATACGATTTTTATGTGTATTTTGTATTCATTTTTTATACGTATTTACTTCATTTTATGTGTATTTTGTATATATATTTATAGAAATCAACGTTATTTTATGTGTATTCGTATATATATTTTGAAACAAATTTACATTGTTTTATATGTATTTTGCATATCTATTTCAATACAAATTTACCTTACAGTATGTGCATTTTTTATATTTATTTTAATACAAATTTTAATATTTTATGTGTATTTTGGTATATATTTTTATAAAAAATGCGTTATTTTATGGCTATTTTGCATCTTTATTTTCATACAAATTTACATTATTTTATTAATATTCTGTGTATTTATTTTGATACGATTTTACATTATTCTATTTGTGTTTTGTATATATTTTTTATACATATTTACATTATTTAATTAGTATTTTGTATATATATTTGATACAAATTTACGTTATTTTAAGTGTATATGTTTATATATTTTCATTCAAACTTCCATTATTTTATGTGTATTTTGTATATGTATTTCAATACAAATTTACCTAATTTTATGTGTATTTTGTATATTTATTTTCATAAAATTTAAATTATTTTGTGTATTTTTGTATAGTTTTATACAAATTTAGGTTATTTTATGTACGAATTTAAATTATTTAATGTGTATTTTGTATATATATTTTTATACGTATTTACATTATTTCATGTGTATTTTCTATATATATTTCTATAGAAATTACGTTATATTATGTGTATTTGTATATTTTTTCATACAAATTTATATTATTTTATTGGTATTTTGTATATTTATTTTAATACAAATTACATTATTATATGTGTATTTTGTATATGTATTTTTATACGTATTTACATTATTTTATGTGTATTTTGTTTATATATTTTCATACAAATTTACGTTATTTTATGTATTTGTTTATATATTTTGACACAAATTTACAATATTTTATGGGTATTTTGTATATATATTTCAAAAGAAATTTACCTTATTTTATGTGTATTTTGAATATCTATTTTCATACAAACTCAATTATTTTTATGTATTTTTGTATATATTTCAATACAAATTTAGTTATGTTATGTGTATTTTATAAATTTATATTCATTCAAATATATATTATTTTATTGGTATTTTGTTGATTTATATTGATACGAATTTACATTATTTTATATGTATTTTTTATATATTTTTTATACGCATTTACACTATTTAATATTTATTTTGAATATATATTTTATACAAATTCATGGTATTTTATGTGTATTTGTATATATATTTTCATATAAATTTACATTATTTTATGTGTATTTTGTATATATATTTCATTACAAATTTACCTTATTGTATGTGTATTTTGTACATTTATATTTATACATACTCATACAAATTTATATTATTTTATTGGTATTTTGTTTATTTATTTTGATACGAATTACATGATTATATGTGTATTTTGTACACATTTTTTTATACTTATTTACATTATTTAATGTGTATTTTGTTTATATATTTTCATACAAATTTACGTTATTATATGTGTATTTGAATAAATATTTTGATACAAATTTACTTTATTTCATGTAATTTGTATATATATTTCAATTCAAATTTAGCTTATTTCGTGTGCATTTGGATATATTTTTATACAAATTTAATTACTTCTGTGTATTTTTGTATATAGTTTTATATAAATTTACGTTATTTTATGTGTGTTTTGTATATTTATATTCATACAAATACACATTCTTTTATTGGTATTTTGTTTATTTATTTTGATACAATTTACATTATTTTATGTGTATTTTGTATACATTTTTATACATATAAAATACATGAATTTGTATAAAATATATACTCAAAATAAATATTAAATAATGTAAATGCGTATAAAATATATATATACAAATAAAATAATGTAAATTCGTATCAATATAAATCAACAAAATACCAATAAAATAATATATATTTGAATGAAAATAGATTTACAAAATACACATAACCTAACTAAAATTTGTATTGAAATATATACAAAATACATAAAATAATTTGAGTTTGAATGAAAATAGATATTCAAAATACACATAAAACTAGGTAAATTTCTTATGAATATATATACAAAATACCCATAAAATATTGTAAATTTGTGTCAAAATATAAAAACAAATACACATAAAATAACGTAAATTTGTATGAAAATATATACAAAATACACATAGAATAATGTCAAATCGTATCAAAATGAATGAGCAGAATATCAATAAAATAACGTAAATTTGTATGAAAATAAGATGCAAAATACCCATAAAATAAAGCATATTTTATAAAATACATATAGAAAAATACACATAGAATAATTAAATTTGTATTAAAATTAATATACAAAATGCATATACAATAAATTTAAATTTGATTATATTAAATGAAATAAATATACAAAATAAACATAAAATAAGGTAAATTTGTAATAAAATATATGTAAGAATACACATAAAATAATATAAATTTGTATGAAAATATATATACAAATACACATAAAATAACATGAATTTGTATAAAATTTGTTTCAAAATATATACGAATACACACAATAAAATAACGTAAATGTTTATGAAAATGTATATATAAAATACACATAAAATAGTTTAAATACGTAGAAAAATATATATACAAAATACACATAAAATAATGTAAATTCGTAAGAAAATTAAATACACAAAATTCCAATAAAAGAATGTATATTTGTAGGAAAATATATATACAAAAAACAAATAAAATAACAAAAATTTGTATAAAAATATATACAAAAATACACAAAAATAATTTAAATTTGTTTGAAAATAGATATGCAAAATACACATAAAGTTAGGCAAATTTGTATTGAAATACATATACAAAACTCACATAAAATAATGTAAATTTGTATGAAAATATATGAACAAATACATATAAAATAACGTAAATTTGGATAAAATATATATACAAAATATACATTAAATATTTTAAATATGTATAAAAATATATTATATTATATATATTTTTATTGATATTTGCGTTATTTATGTGTATTTTGTATATGTTTTCTCATAGAAATTTACATTATTTTATTGGTATTTTGTCTATTTATTTTGATACGAATTACATGATTATTTGTGTATTTTGTACATTTTTTTATACGTATTTACATTATTTAATGTGTATTTTGTTTATATATTTTTATACAAATTTACATTATTATATGTATATTTGGATAAGTATTTTGATACAAATTTACATTATTTTATGTATTTTGTATATATATTTCAATTCAAATTTAGCTTATTTTATGTGTATTTTGTATATCTATTTATTTAAATACAAAATCAAATATTTTATGTTTTTCGTATATATATTTTTATAAAAAATGCATTATTTTATGGGTATTTTGCATCTTAATTTTCATACAAATTTACATTATTTTATTAATATTTTCTGTATTTATTTTGATACGATTTTACATTATTTTATTTGTGTTTTGTATATATTTTTTTATACATATTTACATTATTTAATGTGTTTTTTGTATATATATTTGATACAAATTTACGTTATTTTAAGTCTATATGTTTATATATTTTCATAAAAATTTACATTATTTTATGTGTATTTTGTATATGTATTTCAATACAAATTTACCTAATTTTATATGTTTTTTGTATATTTATTTTCATACAAGTTTAAATTATTTTTGTGTATTTTTGTATATAGTTTTATACAAATTTAGGTTATTTTATGTGTATTTTGTATATCTATTTTCATACAAATACACATTCTTTTCATGATATTTTGTTTATTTATTTTGACACGAATTAACATTATTTAATGTGTATTTTGTATATATATTTTATACGTATTTACATTATTTCAAGTGTATTTTGTATATATATTTCTATAGAAGTCTGCGTTATTTTATGTGTATTCGTATATATATTTTGAAGCAAATTTACATTGTTTTATGTGTATTTTGCATATTTTTTTAATACAAATTTACCTTATTGTATGTGCATTTTGTATATTAATTTTAATACAAATTTGATTAATCTATGTGTATTTTTGTATATGTATTTTTATAAAAATATGCTTTATTTTATGGGTATTTTGCATCTTTATTTTCATACAAATTTACATTATTTTATTGATATTCTGTGTATTTATTTTGATATGATTTTACATTATTCTATGTGTATTTTGTATATAATTGTATATAAAATGTATTTGTTTTCATTTCATACAAATCTACATTATTTTATGTGTTTTTTGTACATGTATTTAAATACAAATTTAACTAGTTATATGTGTTTTTTGTATATCTATTTTGTATGTATATTTTCAAAGAAATTTAGTCTATTTTATGAGTATTCGTATATATATTTTGATACAAATTTACATTATTAATGTGTATTTTGCATATCTATTTCAATACAAATTTACTTTATTGTACGTGCATTTTGTATATTTATTTTAATACAAATTTAATTATTTTATATGTATTTTTGTATATATATTTTTATGCAAATATGCGTTATTATATGGATATTTTGCATCTTTATTTTCATACAAATTTACATTATTTTATTGATATTCTCTTTATTTATTTTGATACGATTTAACATTATTCTATGTGTTTTTGTATATATTTTTATATATATATTTACATTATTTAATGTTAAATTTGTATATTTTTTTATCCAAATTTACATTATTTTATGTGTATTTGTTTATATATTTTCATACATATTTACACTATTTTATGTGTTTTTGTATATATATTTTTCTACGTATTTAAATTATTTTATGTGTATTTTGTATATACATTTTCATAAAAAAAATTACGTTATTTTATTGTGTGTATAAGTATATATTTTGATACAAATTTTATACAAATTCATGTTATTTAATGTGTATTTGTATATATATTTTCATACAAATTAATATTATTTTATGTGTATTTTTTCATATATTTCATTACAAATTTACCTTATTTTATGTTTATTTTGCATATTTATTTCATTCAATTTTAAATTATTTTATGTGTATATTTGTATTTGTATTTAGGTTATTTTATGTGTATTTTGTATATATATTTTCATCCAAAATTACATTATTTTATTGGTATTTCTTAATTTAATTCGATACGAATTTAGATTATTTCATAGGTATTTTGTATACATAATTTTATACTCATTTACATTATCTAATGTGTGTTTTGTATATATATTTTTATGCAAATTTATCTAATGTTCATTTTTGTACATATATTTTTATAGAAATTTGCGTTATTTTATGTATATAGTTTTATATAAATTTACGTTATTTTATGTGCATTTTGTATATTTATATTTATACAAATACACATTCTTTTATTGTTATATTGTTTATTTACCTTTATTCGAATTTACATTATTTTATGTGTATTTTGTATACATTTTTTTATACGTATTTACTTAATTTTATGTGTATTTTGTATATGTATTTTTATAGAAATCTACGTTATTTTATGTGTATTCGCATATATATTTTGAAACAAATTTACATTATTTTATATGTATTTTGCATATCTATTTCAATACAAATTTACCTTATTGTATGTGCATTTTGTATATTTATTTTGATACAAATTCAAATATTTTATGTGTATTTTGGTATCAATAATCTTATAAAAAATGCGTTATTTTATAGGTATTTTGCATCTTAATTTTCATACAAATTTACATTATTTTATTAATATTCTGTGTATATATTTTGATACGATTTTACATTATTCTATTTGTGTTTTGTATATATTTTTTTATACATATTTACATTATTTAATGTGTATTTTGTATATATATTTCATACAAATTTACGTTATTATATGTGTATTTGTTTATATATTTTCTTTCAAATTTACATTATTTTATGTGTATTTTGTGTATGTATTTCAATAGAAATTAACCTAATTTTATGTGTATTTTGTATATTTCTTTTCATACAAATTTAAATTATTTTTGTGTATTTTTGTATATAGTTTTATACAAATTTAGGTTATTTTATGTACGCATTTACATTATTTAATGTGTGTTTTGTATATATATTTTTATCCAAAGTTAATTTATTTTACGTTCACTTTTGGACATATATTTTTATAGAAATTAGCGTTATTTTATATGTATTTGTATATGTTTTCTTATACAAATTTACATTATTTTATTGCTATTTTGTTTATTTAGTTTGATACGAATTACATGATTATATGTGTATTTTGTACATATTTTTTATACGTATTTACATTACTTAATGTGTATTTTGTTTATATATTTTTAAACAAATTTACGTTATTATATGTATTTTTATAAATATTTTGATACAAATTTACATTATTTTATGTATTTTGTATATACATTTCAATTCAAATTTAGCTTATTTTATCTGTATTTTGTATATCTATTTTCATACGAATTTAATTACTTCTGTGTATTTTTGTATATAGTTTTATACAAATTTACGTTATTTTATGTGTATTTTGTATATATATATTTATACAAATACACATTCTTTTATTGGTATTTTGTTTATTTATTTTGATACGAATTTACATTATTTTATGTGTATTTTGTATACATTTTTTTATACGTATTTACTTCATTTTACGTGTATTTTGTGTATATATTTTTATACAAATCTACGTTATTTTATGTGTATTCGTATATATATTTTGAAACAAATTTACATTGTTTTATATGTATTTTGCATATCTATTTCAATACAGATTTACCTTATTGTATGTGTATTTTGTATATTTATTTTAATACAAATAAATTTTTTTATGTGTATTTTTGTATATATATTTAAAAAAAATGTGTTATTTTATGGGTATTTTGCTTCTTTATTTTCATACAAATTTACATTATTTTATTAATATTCTGTGTATTTATTTTGATACGATTTTACATTATTCTATTTGTGTTTTGTATATATTTTTTTATACAAATTTACGTTATTTTAAGTGTATTTGTTAATGTATTTTCATTCAAATTTACAGTATTTTATGTGTATTTTGTATATGTATTTCAATACAAATTTACCTAATTTTATGTGTATTTTGTATATTTATTTTCATACAAATTTTAATTATTTTTGTGTATTTTTGTATATAGTTTTATACAAATTTATGTTGTCTTATGTGTATTTTGTATATTTATTTTCATACAAATACACATTCTTTTATTGACATTTTGTTTATTTATTTTGACGCGAATTTACATTATTTAATGTGTATTTTGTATATATATTTTTATACGTATTTACATCCTTTCATGTGTATTTTGTATATTTATAAAAAATGGGTTATTTTATGGGTATTTTGCATCTTTATTTTCATACAAATTTACATTATTTTATTTACATTCTGTGTATTTATTTTAATACGATTTTACATTATTCTATTTGTGTTTTGTATATATATTTTTTATACATATTTACATTATTTAATGAGTATTTTTTATATATATTTTATACAAATTTATGTTAATTTAAGTGAATTTGTTTATATATTTTCATTCAAATTTACATTATTTTATGTGTATTTTGTATATGTATTTCTTTACAAATTTACCTAATTTTATGTGTATTTTGTATATTTATTTTCATACAAATTTAACTTATTTTTGAGTATTTTTATATATAGTTTTATACAAATTTACGTTATTTTATGTGTATTTTGTATATGTATTTTCATACAAATACTCATTCTTTTATTGATATTTTAATTATTTATTTTGACACGAATTTACATTATTTAATGTGTATTTTGTATATATATTTTATACGTATTTACAACATTTCATGTGTATTTTGTATATATATTTCTATAGAAATCTACGTTATTTTATGAGTATTCGTATATATATTTTGAAACAAATCTACATTATTTTATGTGTATTATGTATATATATTTCATTATAAATTTGCCTTATTTTAAGTTTATTTTTATATCTATTTTCATTCAAATTCAAATCATTTTATGTGTATATATTTATTTGTATTTACGTTATTTTATGTGTATTTTCTATATATATTTTCATTCAAAATTACATTATTTTATCGGTATTTTGTTCATTTATTTCGATACGAATTTAGATTATTTCATGTGTATTTTCTATACATATACATATAGAGTAAATTTCTATGAAAATATATATGCAAAATACATATAAAATTATGTAAATAGGTATAAAAATATATATATCAAATACACCTAAAAAAAATGAAAATTCGTATCAAAATAAATAAACAAAATAAAAATAAAAGAATGTGTATTTGGATAAATATAAATATACTAAATACACATAAAAAATAAACATAAAATAAGGTAGATTTGTAATAAAATATATGTACAAAATACACATAAAATAATGTAAATTTATATGAAAATATATATACAAATACACATAAAATACCATGAATTTGTATAAAAATATATATTCAAAAAAAATATTAAATAATGGAAAAGCGTATAAAAATATATATACAAAGTACATATAAAATAATGTAAATTCGTATCAATATAAATCAACAAAACACCAATAAAATAATATATATTTGAATGAAAATATATTTACAAAATACACATAACATAACTAAAACTTGTATTAAAATATATACAAAAACACATAGAAATAATTTGAGTTTGTATGAAAATAGATATACAAAATACACATAAAACTAGGTAAATTTCTTTTGAAATGTTTATACAAAATACCCATAAAAAAATTGTAAATTTGTGTCAAAATATATAAACAAATACACATAAAATAACGTAAATTTGTATGAAAAATATATACAAAATACACATAGAATAATGTCAATTCCTATCAAAATGAATGAGCAGAATATCAATATAATAATGTAAATTTGTATGAAAATAAAGAGACAAAATACTCAAAAAATAAAGAATATGTTTATAAAAATACACATACAAAAATACACATCGAATATTTAAATTTGTATTTTAATTAATATACAAAAGGCGTATATAATAAGGTAAATTTGTATTGAAAAAATATGCAACATACACGTTTACTCATACAAATTTATATTATTTTATTGGTATTTTGTTTATTTATTTTGATACGAATTACATGATTATATGTGTATTTTGTACATATTTTTTTATACGTATTTACATTATTTAATGTGTATTTTGTTTATATATTTTCATACAAATTTACGTTATTATATGTGTATTTGTATAAATATTTTGATACAAATTTACTTTATTTCATGTATTTTGTATATATATTTCAATTCAAATTTAGCTTATTTCGTGTGTATTTTGTATATATTTTCATACAAATTTAATTAATTCTGCGTATTTTTGTATATAGTTTTATATAAATTTACGTTATTTTATGTGTATTTTGTATATTTATATTCATACAAATACACATTCTTTTATTGGTATTTTGTTTATTTATTTTGATACGAATTTACATTATTTTATGATATATATTTTATCCAAATTTACATTATTTTATGTGTATTTGTTTATATATTTTCATACATATTTACATTATTTTATGTGTTTTTTGTATATATATTTTTCTACGTATATAAATTATTTTATGTGTATTTTGTATATACATTTTCATAAAAAAATTACGTTATTTTATTGTGTGTATAAGTATATATTTTGATACAAATTTTATACAAATTCATGTTATTTAATGTGTATTTGTATATATATTTTCATACAAATTTATATTATTTTATGTGTATTTTTTCATGTATTTCATTACAAATTTACATTATTTTATGTTTATTTTGTATATTTATTTCATTCAATTTTAAATTATTTTATGTGTATATTTGTATTTGTATTTAGGTTATTTTATGTGTATTTTGTATATATATTTTTATCCAAAATTACATTATTTTATTGGTATTTCTTAATTTAATTCGATACGAATTTAGATTGTTTCATAGGTATTTTGTATACATATTTTTATACTCATTTACATTATCTAATGTGTGTTTTGTATATATATTTTTGCAAATTTATTTATTGTTCATTTTTGTACATTTATTTTTATAGAAATTTGCGTTATTTTATGTATATAGTTTTATATAAATTTACGTTATTTTATGTGCATTTTGTATATTTATATTTATACAAATACACATTCTTTTATTGGTATATTGTTTATTTACATTTATACGAATTTACATTATTTTATTTGTATTTTGTATACATTTTTTTATATGTATTTACTTAATTTTATGTGTATTTTGTATATGTAATTTTATAGAAATCTACGTTATTTTATGTGTATTCATATATATATTTTGAAACAAATTTACATTATTTTATATGTATTTTGCATATCTATTTCAATACAAATTTACCTTATTGTATGTGCATTTTGTATATTTATTTTAATACAAGTTCAAATATTTTATGTGTATTTTGGTATCAATAATTTTATAAAAAATGCGTTATTTTATAGGTATTTTGCATCTTAATTTTCATTTTATATGTACTTTGTATATATATTTTTATACGCTTTTACATTATTTAATATTTATTTTGAATATATATTTTTATACAGATTCATGGTATTTTATGTGTATTTGTATATATATTTTCATATAAATTTACATTATTTTATGTGTATTTTGTACATATATTTTATTACAAATCTACCTTATTTTATGTTTATTTTGTATGTGTATTTAGTATATTTATATTTATCCAAATACACATTCTTTTATTGGTATTTTGTTTATTTATTTTAATTCGAATTTACATTATTTTATGTGTATTTTGTATACATTTTTTTATACGTATTTACTTAATTTTATGTGTATTTTGTATATATATTTTTAAAGAAATCTACGTTTTTTTATTTGTATTCGTATATATATTTTGAAACAAATTTACATTGTTTTATATGTATTTTTGCATATCTCTTTCAATACAAATTTACCTTATTGTATGTGCATTTTGTATATTTATTTCAATACAAATTTAAATATATTATGTGTATTTTGGTATATATATTTTTATAAGAAATGCGCTATTTTATGGGAATTTTGCATCTTTATTTTCATACAAATTTACATTATTTTATTAATATTCGGTGTATTTATTTTGATACGATTTTACATTATTCTATTTGTTTTTTATATATACTTTTTTATACATATTTACATTATTTAATGTGTATCTTGCATATATATTTTATACAAATTTATTATCTATTATCTATTTTCATACAAATACATATTCTTTTCATGATATTTTGTTTATTTATTTTGACACGAATTTACATTATTTGATATGTATTTTGTATATATATTTTTATACGTATTTACATAATTTCATATGTATTTTGTATATATATTTCTATAGAAATCTACTTTATTTTATGTGTATTCGTATATATATTTTGAAACAAATTTACATTGTTTTATATGTATTTTTGAATATCTCTTTCAATACAAATTTACCTTACTGTATATGCATTTTGTATATTTATTTCAATACAAATTTAAATATTTTATGTGTATTTTGGTAAATATATTTTTATAAAAAATGCGATAATTTTTGGGAATTTTGCATCTTTATTTTCATACAAATTTACATTATTTTATTGATATTCTGTGTATTTATTTTGATACGATTTTACATTATTCTATTTGTTTTTTGTATATATTTTTTATACACATTTACATTATTTAATGTGTATCTTGCATATATATTTCATACAAATTTACGTTATTTTAAGTGTATTTGTTTATATATTTTCATTCAAATTTACATTATTTGATGTGTATTTTGAATATGTATTTCCATACAAATTTACCTAATTTTATGTGTATTTTGTATATTTCTTTTCAAACAAATTTAAATTATTTTTGTGTATTTTGTATATAGTTTTATACAAATTTAGGTTATTTTATGTACGCATTTACATTATTTAGTGTGTGTATTGTATATATATTTTAATGCTAATTTACTTTATTTTATGAGCATTTTTGTACATATATTTTTATAGAAATTTGCGTTATTTGTATATTTTTTCTCATACAAATTTACATTATTTTATTGCTATTTTGTTTATTTATTTTGATACGAATTACATGATTATATGTGTATTTTGTACATATTTTTTATACGTATTTACATTACTTAATGTGTATTTTGTTTATATATTTTTAAACATCTACGTTATTATATGTATTTGTATAAATATTTTGATACAGATTTACATTATTTTATGTATTTTGTATGTACATTTCAATTCAAATTTAGCTTATTTTAGCTGTATTTTGTATATATATTTTCATACAAATTTAATAACTTCTGTGTATTTTTGTATATAGTTTTATACAAATTTACGATATTTTATGTGTATTTAGTATATTTATATTTATACAAAAACACTTTCTTTTACTGGTATTTTGTTTATTTATTTTGATACGATTTTTATGTGTATTTTGTATTCATTTTTTTATACGTATTTACTTCATTTTATGTGTATTTTGTATATATTTTTATAGAAATCAACGTTATTTTATGTGTATTCGTATATATATTTTGAAACAAATTTACATTGTTTTATATGTATTTTGCATATCTATTTCAATACAAATTTACCTTACAGTATGTGCATTTTTTATATTTATTTTAAGACAAATTTTAATATTTTATGTGTATTTTGGTATATATATTTTTATAAAAAATGTGTTATTTTATGGCTATTTTGCATCTTTATTTTCAAACAAATTTATATTATTTTATTAATATTCTGTGTATTTTTTTTATACGATTTTACATTATTCTATTTGTGTTTTGTATATATTTTTTTATACATACTTACATTATTTAATTAGTATTTTGTATATATATTTGATACAAATTTACGTTATTTTAAGTGTATATGTTTATATATTTTCATTCAAACTTCCATTATTTTATGTGTATTTTGTATATGTATTTCAATACAAATTTACCTAATTTTATGTGTATTTTGTATATTTATTTTCATACAAATTTAAATTATTTTTGTGTATTTTTGTATATAGTTTTATACAAACTTAGGTTATTTTATGAGTATTTTGTATATCTATTTTCATACAAATACACATTCTTTTATTGATATTTTGTTTATTTATTTTGACGAGAATTTAAATTATTTAATGTGTATTTTGTATATATATTTTTATACGTATTTACATCATTTCATGTGTATTTTGTATATATATTTCTATAGAAATCTACGTTATATTATGTGTATTCGTATGTAGATTTTTGAACAAATTTACACTTTGTGTATTTTGCATATTTTTTCAATACAAATTTACCTTATTGTATATGCATTTTGTATATTAATTTTAATACAAATTTAATTATTCTATGTGTATTTTTGTATATGTATTTTTATAAAAATATGCTTTATTTTATGGGTATTTTGCATCTTTATTTTCATACAAATTTACGTTATTTTATTGATATTCTGCTCTTTCATTTTGATACGATTTGACATTATTCTATGTGTATTTTGTATATATTTTTCATACAAATTTACGTTATTTTATGTGTATTTGTTTATATATTTTGACACAAATTTACAATATTTTATGGGTATTTTGTATATATATTTCAAAAGAAATTTACCTAGTTTTATGTGTATTTTGAATATCTATTTTCATACAAACTCAAATTATTTTTATGTATTTTTGTATATATTTCAATACAAATTTTAGTTATGTTATGTGTATTTTATAAAACTATTTTCATTCAAATATATATTATATTATTGGTATTTTGTTGATTTATATTGATACGAATTTACATTATTTTATATGTACTTTTTATATATATTTTTATACGCATTTACACTATTTAATATTTATTTTGAATATATAATTTTATACAAATTCATGGTATTTTATGTGTATTTGTATATATATTTTCATATAAATTTACATTATTTTATGTGTATTTTGTACATATATTTCATTACAAAATTACCTTATTTTATGTTTATTTTGTATGTGTATTTTGTACATTTATATTTATACACGTTTACTCATACAAATTTATATTATTTTATTGGTATTTTGTTTATTTATTTTGATACGAATTACATGATTATATGTGTATTTTGTACACATTTTTTTATACGTATTTACATTATTTAATGTGTATTTTGTTTATATATTTTCATACAAATTTACGTTATTATATGTGTATTTGAATAAATATTTTGATACCAATTTACTTTATTTCATGTATTTTGTATATATATTTCAATTCAAATTTAGCTTATTTTGTGTGTGCTTTGTATATATTTTCATACAAATTTAATTACTTCTGTGTATTTTTGTATATAGTTTTATATAAATTTACGTTATTTTATGTGTATTTTGTATATTTATATTTATACAAATACACATTCTTTTATTGGTATTTTGTTTATTTATTTTGATACGAATTTACATTATTTTATGTGTATTTTGTATACATTTTTATACGTATTTACTTCATTTTATGTGTATTTTGTATATATATTTTTATAGAAATCTACGTTATTTTATGTGTATTCGTATACATATTTTGAAACAAATTTACATTCTTTATATGTATTTTGCATATCTATTTCAATACAAATTTACCTTATTGTACATATAAAACAATGTAAATTTGTTTCAAAATATATGTACGAATACACATAAAATAACGTAGATTTCTATAAAAATATATATACAAAATACACATAAAATTAAGTAAATACGTATAAAAAAATGTAAACAAAATACACATAAAATAATGTAAATTCGAAACAAAATAAATAAACAAAATACCAATAAAAGAATGTGTATTTGTATAAATATAAATGTACAAAATACACATACAAAATAAACATAAAATAAGGTAAATTTGTAATGAAAATACACATAAAATAATGTAAATTTATATGAAAATATATACAAATACACATAAAATACCATGAATTTGTATAAAATTATATACTAAAATAAATATTAAATAATGTAAATGCGTATAAAATATATATACAAAGTACATATAAAATAATGTAAATTCGTATCAATATAAATCAACAAAATACCAATAAAATAATATATATTTGAATGAAAATAGATTTACAAAATACACATAACCTAACTAAAATTTGTATTGAAATATATACAAAAATACATAAAAATAATTTGAGTTTGAATGAAAATAGATATTCAAAATACACATAAAACTAGGTAAATTTCTTATGAAGTATATAAACAAAATACCCATAAAATATTGTAAATTTGTGTCAAAATATATAAACAAATACACATAAAATAACGTAAATTTGTATGAAATATATACAAAATATACATAGAATAATGTCAAATCGTATCAAAATGAATGAGCAGAATATCAATAAAATAACGTAAATTTGTATGAAAATAAAGACGCAAAATACCCATAAAATAAAGCATATTTTTATAAAAATACATATAGAAAAATACACATAGAATAATTAAATTTGTATTAAAATTAATATACAAAATGCATATACAATAAATTTAAATTTGATTATATTAAATGAAATAAATATACAAAATAAACATAAAATAAGGTAAATTTGTAATAAAATATATGTAAGAATACACATAAAATAATATAAATATGTATGAAAATATATATACAAATACACATAAAATAACATGAATTTGTATAAAATTTGTTTCAAAATATATACGAATACACACAATAAAATAACGTTAATTTTTATGAAAATGTATATATAAAATACACATAAAATAGTTTAAATACGTAGAAAAAAATATATACAAAATACACATAAAATAATGTAAATTCGTAAAAAATTAAATACACAAAATTCCAATAAAAGAATGTATATTTGTAGGAAAATATATATACAAAAAACAAATAAAATAACTAAAATTTGTATAAAAATATATACAAAAATACACAAAAATAATTTAAATTTGTTTGAAAATAGATATGCAAAATACACATAAAGTTAGGCAAATTTGTATTGAAATACATATACAAAACTCACATAAAATAATGTAAATTTGTATGAAAATATATGAACAAATACATATAAAATAACGTAAATTTGGATAAAATATATATACAAAATATACATTAAATATTTTAAATATGTATAAAAATATATTATATTATATATATTTTTATTGATATTTGCGTTATTTATGTGTATTTTGTATATGTTTTCTCATAGAAATATACATTATTTTATTGGTATTTTGTCTATTTATTTTGATACGAATTACATGATTATTTGTGTATTTTGTACATTTTTTTTATACGTATTTACATTATTTAATGTGTATTTTGTTTATATATTTTTATACAAATTTACATTATTATATGTATATTTGGATAAGTATTTTGATACAAATTTACATTATTTTATGTATTTTGTATATATATTTCAATTCAAATTTAGCTTATTTTATGTGTATTTTGTATATCTATTTATTTAAATACAAAATCAAATATTTTATGTTTTTCGTATATATATTTTTATAAAAAATGCATTATTTTATGGGTATTTTGCATCTTAATTTTCATACAAATTTACATTATTTTATTAATATTTTCTGTATTTATTTTGATACGATTTTACATTATTTTATTTGTGTTTTGTATATATTTTTTTATACATATTTACATTATTTAATGTGTTTTTTGTATATATATTTGATACAAATTTACGTTATTTTAAGTCTATATGTTTATATATTTTCATAAAAATTTACATTATTTTATGTGTATTTTGTATATGTATTTCAATACAAATTTACCTAATTTTATATGTTTTTGTATATTTATTTTCATACAAGTTTAAATTATTTTTGTGTATTTTTGTATATAGTTTTATACAAATTTAGGTTATTTTATGTGTATTTTGTATATCTATTTTCATACAAATACACATTCTTTTCATGATATTTTGTTTATTTATTTTGACACGAATTAACATTATTTAATGTGTATTTTGTATATATATTTTTATACGTATTTACATTATTTCAAGTGTATTTTGTATATATATTTCTATAGAAGTCTGCGTTATTTTATGTGTATTCGTATATATATTTTGAAGCAAATTTACATTGTTTTATGTGTATTTTGCATATTTTTTAAATACAAATTTACCTTATTGTATGTGCATTTTGTATATTAATTTTAATACAAATTTGATTAATCTATGTGTATTTTTGTATATGTATTTTTATAAAAATATGCTTTATTTTATGGGTATTTTGCATCTTTATTTTCATACAAATTTACATTATTTTATTGATATTCTGTGTATTTATTTTGATATGATTTTACATTATTCTATGTGTATTTTGTATATAGTTTTTATATAAAATGTATTTGTTTTCATTTCATACAAATCTACATTATTTTATGTGTTTTTTGTACATGTATTTAAATACAAATTTAACTAGTTATATGTGTTTTTGTATATCTATTTTGTATGTATATTTTCATAGAAATTTACTCTATTTTATGAGTATTCGTATATATATTTTGATACAAATTTACATTATTAATGTGTATTTTGCATATCTATTTCAATACAAATTTACTTTATTGTACGTGCATTTTGTATATTTATTTTAATACAAATTTAATTATTTTATATGTATTTTTGTATATATATTTTTATGCAAATATGCGTTATTATATGGATATTTTGCATCTTTATTTTCATACAAATTTACATTATTTTATTGATATTCTCTTTATTTATTTTGATACGATTTAACATTATACTATATGTTTTTTGTATATTTTTTTATATATATATTTACATTATTTAATGTTAATTTTGTATATATTTTTTATCCAAATTTACATTATTTTATGTGTATTTGTTTATATATTTTCATACATATTTACACTATTTTATGTGTTTTTTGTATATATATTTTCTACGTATTTAAATTATTTTATGTGTATTTTGTATATACATTTTCATAAAAAATTACGTTATTTTATTGTGTGTATAAGTATATATTTTGATACAAATTTTATACAAATTCATGTTATTTAATGTGTATTTGTATATATATTTTCATACAAATTTATATTATTTTATGTGTATTTTTTCATATATTTCATTACAAATTTACCTTATTTTATGTTTATTTTGCATATTTATTTCATTCAATTTTAAATTATTTTATGTGTATATTTGTATTTGTATTTAGGTTATTTTATGTGTATTTTGTATATATATTTTCATCCAAAATTACATTATTTTATTGGTATTTCTTAATTTAATTCGATACGAATTTAGATTATTTCATAGGTATTTTGTATACATATTTTTATACTCATTTACATTATCTAATGTGTGTTTTGTATATATATTTTTATGCAAATTTATCTAATGTTCATTTTTGTACATATATTTTTATAGAAATTTGCGTTATTTTATGTATATAGTTTTATATAAATTTACGTTATTTTATGTGCATTTTGTATATTTATATTTATACAAATACACATTCTTTTATTGTTATATTGTTTATTTACCTTTATTCGAATTTACATTATTTTATGTGTATTTTGTATACATTTTTTTATACGTATTTACTTAATTTTATGTGTATTTTGTATATGTATTTTTATAGAAATCTACGTTATTTTATGTGTATTCGCATATATATTTTGAAACAAATTTACATTATTTTATATGTATTTTGCATATCTATTTCAATACAAATTTACCTTATTGTATGTGCATTTTGTATATTTATTTTGATACAAATTCAAATATTTTATGTGTATTTTGGTATCAATAATCTTATAAAAAATGCGTTATTTTATAGGTATTTTGCATCTTAATTTTCATTTTATATGTACTTTGTATATATATTTTTATACGCTTTTACATTATTTAATATTTATTTTGAATATATATTTTTATACAGATTCATGGTATTTTATGTGTATTTGTATATATATTTTCATATAAATTTACATTATTTTATGTGTATTTTGTACATATATTTTATTACAAATCTACCTTATTTTATGTTTATTTTGTATGTGTATTTAGTATATTTATATTTATCCAAATACACATTCTTTTATTGGTATTTTGTTTATTTATTTTAATTCGAATTTACATTATTTTATGTGTATTTTGTATACATTTTTTTATACGTATTTACTTAATTTTATGTGTATTTTGTAAATATATTTTTATAGAAATCTACGTTTTTTTATTTGTATTCGTATATATATTTTGAAACAAATTTACATTGTTTTATATGTATTTTTGCATATCTCTTTCAATACAAATTTACCTTATTGTATGTGCATTTTGTATATTTATTTCAATACAAATTTAAATATATTATGTGTATTTTGGTATATATATTTTTATAAGAAATGCGCTATTTTATAGGAATTTTGCATCTTTATTTTCATACAAATTTACATTATTTTATTAATATTTTATTTTGATACGATTTTACATTATTCTATTTGTTTTTTGTATATACTTTTTTATACATATTTACATTATTTAATGTGTATCTTGCATATATATTTTATACAAATTTATTATCTATTATCTATTTTCATACAAATACACATTCTTTTCATGATATTTTGTTTATTTATTTTGACACGAATTTACATTATTTGATATGTATTTTGTATATATATTTTATACGTATTTACATAATTTCATATGTATTTTGTATATATATTTCTATAGAAATCTACTTTATTTTATGTGTATTCGTATATATATTTTGAAACAAATTTACATTGTTTTATATGTATTTTTGAATATCTCTTTCAATACAAATTTACCTTACTGTATATGCATTTTGTATATTTATTTCAATACAAATTTAAATATTTTATGTGTATTTTGGTATATATTTTTATAAAAAATGCGATAATTTTTGGGAATTTTGCATCTTTATTTTCATACAAATTTACATTATTTTATTGATATTCTGTGTATTTATTTTGATACGATTTTACATTATTCTATTTGTTTTTTGTATATATTTTTTTTATACACATTTACATTATTTAATGTGTATCTTGCATATATATTTTATACAAATTTACGTTATTTTATGTGTATTTGTTTATATATTTTCATTCAAATTTACATTATTTGATGTGTATTTTGTATATGTATTTCATACAAATTTACCTAATTTTATGTGTATTTTGTATATTTCTTTTCAAACAAATTTAAATTATTTTTGTGTATTTTTTTATATAGTTTTATACAAATTTTGGTTATTTTATGTACGCATTTACATTATTTAGTGTGTGTTTTGTATATATATTTTTATGCTAATTTACTTTATTTTATGTGCATTTTTGTACATATATTTTTATAGAAATTTGCGTTATTTGTATATGTTTTCTCATACAAATTTACATTATTTTATTGCTATTTTGTTTATTTATTTTGATACGAATTACATGATTATAGGTGTATTTTGTACATATTTTTTATACGTATTTACATTACTTAATGTGTATTTTGTTTATATATTTTTAAACAAATCTACGTTATTATATGTATTTGTATAAATATTTTGATACAGATTTACATTATTTTATGTATTTTGTATGTACATTTCAATTCAAATTTAGCTTATTTTAGCTGTATTTTGTATATATATTTTCATACAAATTTAATAACTTCTGTGTATTTTTGTATATAGTTTTATACAAATTTACGATATTTTATGTGAATTTTGTATATTTATATTTATACAAATACACTTTCTTTTACTAGTATTTTGTTTATTTATTTTGATACGATTTTTATGTGTATTTTATATTCATTTTTTTATACGTATTTACTTCATTTTATGTGTATTTTGTATATATTTTTATAGAAATCAACGTTATTTTATGTGTATTCGTATATATTTTGAAACAAATTTACATTGTTTTATATGTATTTTGCATATCTATTTCAATACAAATTTACCTTACAGTATGTGCATTTTTTATATTTATTTTAATACAAATTTTAATATTTTATGTGTATTTTGGTATATATATTTTTATAAAAAATGCGTTATTTTATGGCTATTTTGCATCTTTATTTTCATACAAATTTACATTATTTTATTAATATTCTGTGTATTTATTTTGATACGATTTTACATTATTCTATTTGTGTTTTGAATATATTTTTTATACATATTTACATTATTTAATTAGTATTTTGTATATATATTTGATACAAATTTACGTTATTTTAAGTGTATATGTTTATATATTTTCATTCAAACTTCCATTATTTTATGTGTATTTTGTATATGTATTTCAATACAAATTTACCTAATTTTATGTGTATTTTGTATATTTATTTTCATATAAATTTAAATTATTTTTGTGTATTTTTGTATATAGTTTTATACAAACTTAGGTTATTTTATGAGTATTTTGTATATCTATTTTCATACAAATACACATTCTTTTATTGATATTTTGTTTATTTATTTTGACGAGAATTTAAATTATTTAATGTGTATTTTGTATATATATTTTTATACGTATTTACATCATTTCATGTGTATTTTGTATATATATTTCTATAGAAATCTACGTTATATTATGTGTATTCGTATATAGATTTTTAAACAAATTTACACTTTTATGTGTATTTTGCATATTTTTTCAATACAAATTTACCTTATTGTATATGCATTTTGTATATTAGTTTTAATACAAATTTAATTATTCTATGTGTATTTTTGTATATGTATTTTTATAAAAATATGCTTTATTTTATGGGTATTTTGCATCTTTATTTTCATACAAATTTACGTTATTTTATTGATATTCTGCTCATTCATTTTGATACGATTTGACATTATTTTATGTGTATTTGTTTATATATTTTGACATAAATTTACAATATTTTATGGGTATTTTGTATATATATTTCAAAAGAAATTTACCTAGTTTTATGTGTATTTTGAATATCTATTTTCATACAAACTCAAATTATTTTTATGTATTTTTGTATATATTTCAATACAAATTTTAGTTATGTTATGTGTATTTTATAAAACTATTTTCATTCAAATATATATTATTTTATTGGTATTTTGTTGATTTATATTGATACCAATTTACATTATTTTATATGTACTTTTTATATATATTTTTATACGCATTTACACTATTTAATATTTATTTTGAATATATAATTTTATACAAATTCATGGTATTTTATGTGTATTTGTATATATATTTTCATATAAATTTACATTATTTTATGTGTATTTTGTACATATATTTCATTACAAAATTACCTTATTTTATGTTTATTTTGTATGTGTATTTTGTACATTTATATTTATACACGTTTACTCATACAAATTTATATTATTTTATTGGTATTTTGTTTATTTATTTTGATACGAATTACATGATTATATGTGTATTTTGTACACATTTTTTATACGTATTTACATTATTTAATGTGTATTTTGTTTATATATTTTCATACAAATTTACGTTATTATATGTGTATTTGAATAAATATTTTGATACCAATTTACTTTATTTCATGTATTTTGTATATATATTTCAATTCAAATTTAGCTTATTTTGTGTGTGCTTTGTATATATTTTCATACAAATTTAATTACTTCTGTGTATTTTTGTATATAGTTTTATATAAATTTACGTTATTTTATGTGTATTTTGTATATTTATATTTATACAAATACACATTCTTTTATTGGTATTTTGTTTATTTATTTTGATACGAATTTACATTATTTTATGTGTATTTTGTATACATTTTTATACGTATTTACTTCATTTTATGTGTATTTTGTATATATATTTTTATAGAAATCTACGTTATTTTATGTGTATTCGTATACATATTTTGAAACAAATTTACATTGCTTTATATGTATTTTGCATATCTATTTCAATACAAATTTACCTTATTGTACATATAAAACAATGTAAATTTGTTTCAAAATATATGTACGAATACACATAAAATAACGTAGATTTCTATAAAAATATATTTACAAAATACACATAAAATTAAGTAAATACGTATAAAAAAATGTAAACAAAATACACATAAAATAATGTAAATTCGAAACAAAATAAATAAACAAAATACCAATTAAAGAATGTGTATTTGTATAAATATAAATGTACAAAATACACATACAAAATAAACATAAAATAAGGTAAATTTGTAATGAAATATATGTACAAATACATAAAATAATGTAAATTTATATGAAAATATATATACAAATACATAAAATACCATGAATTTGTATAAAATTATATACTCAAAATAAATATTAAATAATGTAAATGCGAATAAAATATATATACAAAGTACATATAAAATAATGTAAATTCGTATCAATATAAATCAACAAAATACCAATAAAATAATATATATTTGAATGAAAATAGATTTACAAAATACACATAACCTAACTAAAATTTGTATTGAAATATATACAAATATACATAAAAATAATTTGAGTTTGAATGAAAATAGATATTCAAAATACACATAAAACTAGGTAAATTTCTTATGAAATATATATACAAAATACCCATAAAATATTGTAAATTTGTGTCAAAATATATAAACAAATACACATAAAATAACGTAAATTTGTATGAAAAATATATACAAAATACACATAGAATAATGTCATATCGTATCAAAATGAATGAGCAGAATATCAATAAAATAACGTAAATTTGTATGAAAATAAAGACGCAAAATACCCATAAAATAAAGCATATTTTTATAAAAATACATATAGAAAAATACACATAGAATAATTAAATTTGTATTAAAATTAATATACAAAATGCATATACAATAAATTTAAATTTGATTATATTAAATGAAATAAATATACAAAATAAACATAAAATAAGGTAAATTTGTAATAAAATATATGTAAGAATACACATAAAATAATATAAATTTGTATGAAAATATATATACAAATACACATAAAATAACATGAATTTGTATAAAATTTGTTTCAAAATATATACGAATACACACAATAAAATAACGTAAATGTTTATGAAAATGTATATGTTTAAATACGTAGAAAAATATATATACAAAATACACATAAAATAATGTAAATTCGTAAAAAATTAAATACACAAAATTCCAATAAAAGAATGTATATTTGTAGGAAAATATATATACAAAAAACAAATAAAATAACTAAAATTTTGTATAAAAATATATACAAAAATAATAATTTGTTTGAAAATAGATATGCATATACATAAAATTTGTATTTTGATACATATACAAAACTCACATAAAATAATGTAAATTTGTATGAAAATATATGAACAAATACATATATAACGTAAATTTGATATATATATATACAAAATATACATTAAATATTTTAAATATGTATAAAAATATATTATATTATATATATTTTTATTGATATTTGCGTTATTTATGTGTATTTTGTATATGTTTTCTCATAGAAATTTACATTATTTTATTGGTATTTTGTCTATTTATTTTGATACGAATTACATGATTATTTGTGTATTTTGTACATTTTTTTATACGTATTTACATTATTTAATGTGTATTTTGTTTATATATTTTTATACAAATTTACATTATTATATGTATATTTGGATAAGTATTTTGATACAAATTTACATTATTTTATGTATTTTATATATATTTCAATTCAAATTTAGCTTATTTTATGTGTATTTTGTATATCTATTTATTTAAATACAAAATCAAATATTTTATGTTTTTTCGTATATATATTTTTATAAAAAATGCATTATTTTATGGGTATTTTGCATCTTAATTTTCATACAAATTTACATTATTTTATTAATATTTTCTGTATTTATTTTGATACGATTTTACATTATTTTATTTGTGTTTTGTATATATTTTTATACATATTTACATTATTTAATGTGTTTTTTGTATATATATTTGATACAAATTTACGTTATTTTAAGTCTATATGTTTATATATTTTCATAAAAATTTACATTATTTTATGTGTATTTTGTATATGTATTTCAATACAAATTTACCTAATTTTATATGTTTTTTGTATATTTATTTTCATACAAGTTTAAATTATTTTTGTGTATTTTTGTATATAGTTTTATACAAATTTAGGTTATTTTATGTGTATTTTGTATATCTATTTTCATACAAATACACATTCTTTTCATGATATTTTGTTTATTTATTTTGACACGAATTAACATTATTTAATGTGTATTTTGTATATATATATTTTTATACGTATTTACATTATTTCAAGTGTATTTTGTATATATATTTCTATAGAAGTCTGCGTTATTTTATGTGTATTCGTATATATATTTTGAAACAAATTTACATTGTTTTATGTGTATTTTGCATATTTTTTTAATACAAATTTACCTTATTGTATGTGCATTTTGTATATTAATTTTAATACAAATTTGATTAATCTATGTGTATTTTTGTATATGTATTTTTATAAAAATATGCTTTATTTTATGGGTATTTTGCATCTTTATTTTCATACAAATTTACATTATTTTATTGATATTCTGTGTATTTATTTTGATATGATTTTACATTATTCTATGTGTATTTTGTATATAGTTTTTATATAAAATGTATTTGTTTTCATTTCATACAAATCTACATTATTTTATGTGTTTTTTGTACATGTATTTAAATACAAATTTAACTAGTTATATGTGTTTTTTGTATATCTATTTTGTATGTATATTTTCAAAGAAATTTAGTCTATTTTATGAGTATTCGTATATATATTTTGATACAAATTTACATTATTAATGTGTATTTTGCATATCTATTTCAATACAAATTTACTTTATTGTACGTGCATTTTGTATATTTATTTTAATACAAATTTAATTATTTTATATGTATTTTTGTATATATATTTTTATGCAAATATGCGTTATTATATGGATATTTTGCATCTTTATTTTCATACAAATTTACATTATTTTATTGATATTCTCTTTATTTATTTTGATACGATTTAACATTATTCTATGTGTTTTTTGTATATATTTTTTTATATATATATTTACATTATTTAATGTTAATTTTGTATATATATTTTATCCAAATTTACATTATTTTATGTGTATTTGTTTATATATTTTCATACATATTTACATTATTTTATGTGTATTTTGTATATACATTTTCATAAAAAAATTACGTTATTTTATTGTGTGTATAAGTATATATTTTGATACAAATTTTATACAAATTCATGTTATTTAATGTGTATTTGTATATATATTTTCATACAAATTTATATTATTTTATGTGTATTTTTTCATATATT
The DNA here is from genome assembly GCF_024679095.1 of Eriocheir sinensis. Taxonomy (NCBI): domain Eukaryota; kingdom Metazoa; phylum Arthropoda; class Malacostraca; order Decapoda; family Varunidae; genus Eriocheir; species Eriocheir sinensis. The sequence continues at coordinate 811,375 of NW_026110407.1, read as the reverse complement.
TCATTACAAATTTACCTTATTTTATGTTTATTTTGCATATTTATTTCATTCAATTTTAAATTATTTTATGTGTATATTTGTATTTGTATTTAGGTTATTTTATGTGTATTTTGTATATATATTTTCATCCAAAATTACATTATTTTATTGGTATTTCTTAATTTAATTCGATACGAATTTAGATTATTTCATAGGTATTTTGTATACATATTTTTATACTCATTTACATTATCTAATGTGTTTTGTATATATATTTTTATGCAAATTTATCTAATGTTCATTTTGTACATATATTTTTATAGAAATTTGCGTTATTTTATGTATATAGTTTTATATAAATTTACGTTATTTTATGTGCATTTTGTATATTTATATTTATACAAATACACATTCTTTTATTGTTATATTGTTTATTTACCTTTATTCGAATTTACATTATTTTATGTGTATTTTGTATACATTTTTTTATAAGTATTTATTTAATTTTATGTATTTTGTATATGTATTTTTATAGAAATCTACGTTATTTTATGTGTATTCGCATATATATTTTGAAACAAATTTACATTATTTTATATGTATTTTGCATATCTATTTCAATACAAATTTACCTTATTGTATGTGCATTTTGTATATTTATTTTGATACAAATTCAAATATTTTATGTGTATTTTGGTATCAATAATCTTATAAAAAATGCGTTATTTTATAGGTATTTTGCATCTTAATTTTCATACAAATTTACATTATTTTATTAATATTCTGTGTATATATTTTGATACGATTTTACATTATTCTATTTGTGTTTTGTATATTTTATACATATTTACATTATTTAATGTGTATTTTGTATATATATTTCATACAAATTTACGTTATTATATGTGTATTTGTTTATATATTTTCTTTCAAATTTACATTATTTTATGTGTATTTTGTATATGTATTTCAATAGAAATTAACCTAATTTTATGTGTATTTTGTATATTTCTTTTCATACAAATTTAAATTATTTTGTGTATTTTTGTATATAGTTTTATACAAATTTAGGTTATTTTATGTACGCATTTACATTATTTAATGTGTGTTTTGTATAAATATTTTTATGCAAATTTACTTTATTTTACGTTCATTTTTGGACATATATTTTATAGAAATTAGCGTTATTTTATATGTATTTGTATATGTTTTCTCATACAAATTTACATTATTTTATTGCTATTTTGTTTATTTAGTTTGATACGAATTACATGATTATATGTGTATTTTGTACATATTTTTTATACGTATTTACATTACTTAATGTGTATTTTGTTTATATATTTTTAAACAAATTTACGTTATTATATGTATTTTTATAAATATTTTGATACAAATTTACATTATTTTATGTATTTTGTATATACATTTCAATTCAAATTTAGCTTATTTTATCTGTATTTTGTATATCTATTTTCATACGAATTTAATTACTTCTGTGTATTTTGTATATAGTTTTATACAAATTTACGTTATTTTATGTGTATTTTGTATATTTATATTTATACAAATACACATTCTTTTATTGGTATTTTGTTTATTTATTTTGATACGAATTTACATTATTTTATGTGTATTTTGTATACATTTTTTTATACGTATTTACTTCATTTTACGTGTATTTTGTATATATATTTTTATACAAATCTACGTTATTTTATGTGTATTCGTATATATATTTTGAAACAAATTTACATTGTTTTATATGTATTTTGCATATCTATTTCAATACAGATTTACCTTATTGTATGTGTATTTTGTATATTTATTTTAATACAAATTAATTTTTTTATGTGTATTTCAAATACACATAAAATAACGTAAATTTGTATGAAAAATATATACAAAATACACATAGAATAATGTCAATTCCTATCAAAATGAATGAGCAGAATATCAATAAAATAATGTAAATTTGTATGAAAATAAAGATGCAAAATACCCAAAAAATAATGAATAAGTTTATAAAAATACAGATACAAAAATACACATCGAATAATTAAATTTGTATTAAAATTAATATACAAAATGCGTATATAATAAGGTAAATTTATATTGAAAAAATATTCAACATACACGTTTACTCATACAAATTTATATTATTTTATTGGTATTTTGTTTATTTATTTTGATACGAATTACATGATTATATGTGCATTTTGTACATATTATTTTATACGTATTAACATTATTTAATGTGTATTTTGTTTATATATTTTCATACAAATTTACGTTATTATATGTGTATTTGTATAAATATTCTGATACAAATTTACTTTATTTCATGTATTTTGTATATATATTTCAATTCAAATTTAGCTTATTTCGTGTGTATTTTGTATATATTTTCATACAAATTTAATTACTTCTGTGTATTTTTGTATATAGTTTTATATAAATTTACTTTATTTTATGTGTATTTTGTATATTTATATTCATACAAATACACATTTGTATCGTATCAAAATAAATACACAGAATATTAATAAAATAATGTAAATTTGTATGAAAATAAAGAAGCAAAATACCCATAAAATAATGCATTTTTTTAAAAATATATATATAAAAATACACATAAAAAATTTATTTGTATTAAAATAAATATACAAAATACACATACAATAAGGTAAATCTGTATTGAAATAGATATGCAAAATACATATAAAACAATGTAAATTTGTTTCAAAATACATATACGAACACACATAAAATAACGTAGATTTGTATAAAAATATATATACAAAATACACGTAAAACGAAGTAAATACGTATAAAAAAATGTATACAAAATACACATAAAATAACGTAAATTCGTATCATAATAAATAAACAAAATACCAATAAAAGAATGTGTATTTGTATAAATATAAATATACAAAATACACATAAAATAACGTAAATTTGTATAAAACTATATACAAAAAAACACAGAAGTAATTAAATTCGTTTGAAAATAGATATACATAATACAGATAAAATAAGCTAAATTTGAATTGAAATGTATATACAAAATACATAAAATAATGTAAATTTGTATCAAAATATATAAACAAAATACACATTAAGTAATGTAAATACGTATAAAAAATATGTACAAAATACACATATAAGCATGTAATTCGTATCAAACTAAATAAACAAAATAGCAATAAAATAATGTAAATTTGAATGAAAAACATATACAAATACATATAAAATAACGCTAATTTCTATAAAAATATATGTCCAAAAATAAACGTAAAATAAATTATCTTTGGATAAAAATATATATACAAAACACACATTAAATAATGTAAATGCGTACATAAAATAACCTAAATTTGTATAAAACTATATACAAAATTACACAAAAATAATTTAAATTTGTATGAAAAGAAATATACAAAATACACATAAAATTAGGTTAATTTCTATTGAATTACATATACAAAATACACATAAAATAATGTAAATTTGAAAGAAAATATATAAACAAATACACATATAATAACGTAAATTTGTATGAAATATATATACAAAATACACATTAAATAATGTAAATATGTATAAAAAAAATATATACAAAACACAAATAGAATAATGTAAAATCGTATCAAAATATATACACAGAATATTAATAAAATAATGTAAATTTGTATGAAAATTAAGATGCAAAATACCTATAAAATAACGCATTTTTTATAAAATTATTGATACCAAAATACACATAAAATATTTGAATTTGTATCAAAATAAATATACAAAATGCACATACAATAAGGTAAATTTGTATTGAAATAGATATGCAAAATACATATAAAATAATGTAAATTTGTTTCAAAATATATATGCGAATACACATAAAATAACGTAGATTTCTATAAAAATACATCTACAAAATAACCATAAAATTAAGTAAATACGTATAAAAAAATGTATACAAAATACACATAAAATAATGTAAATTAGTATAAATATAAATAAACAATATAGCAATAAAAGAATGTTTATTTGTATAAATATAAATATACAAAATGCACATAAAATAACGTAAATTTATATAAAACTATATAAATAAAATAACGCAAATTTCTATAAAAATATATGTACAAAAATGAACATAAAATAAATTTGCATAAAAATATATATAGAAAACACACATTAGATAATGTAAATGAGTATAAAAATATGTATACAAAACACCTATGAAATAATCTAAATTCGTATCAATTAAATTAAGAAAAGAAAATACCAATATAATAATGTAATTTTGGATGAAAATATATATACAAAATACACATAAAATAACCTAAATACAAATACAAATATACACATAAAATAATTTAAAATTGAATGAAATAAATATACAAAATAAACATAAAATAAGGTAAATTTGTAATGAAATATATGAAAAAATACACATAAAATAATATAAATTTGTATGAAAATATATATACAAATACACATTAAATAACATGAATTTGTATAAAATTTGTATCAAAATATATACGAATACACACAATAAAATAACGTAATTTTTTTATGAAAATGTATATACAAAATACACATAAAATAATGTAAATTTGTATAAAAATATATAAACAAATACACGTAAAATAATGTAAATTTGGATAAAATATATATACAAAATAAACCTTAAATAATGTAAATATGTATAAAAATATATACAAAATACACATAGAATAATGTTAAATCGTATCAAAATAAATAAAGAGAATATCAATAATATAATGTAAATTTGTATGAAAATAAAGCTGCAAAATATCCATAAAATAACGCATATTTGCATAAAAATATATATACAAAAATCCATATAAAATAATTAAATTTGTATTAAAATAAATATACAAAATGCACGTACAATTAAGAAAATTTGTATTGAAATAGATATGCAAAATACACATCAATAATGTAAATTTGTATCAAAATATATATACGAATACACATAAAATAGAGTAAATTTCTATGAAAATATACATACAAAATAGATATACAAAATACACATATAACTAGTTAAATTTGTATTTAAATACATGTACAAAAAACACATAAAATAATGTAGATTTGTATGAAATGAAAACAAATACATTTTATATAAAATATATATACAAAATACACATAGAATAATGTAAAATCATACCAAATAAATACACAGAATATCAATAAAATAATGTAAATTTGTATGAAAATAAAGATGCAAAATACCCTTAAAATAAAGCATATTGTTATAAAAATACATACACAAAAATACACATAGATTAATCAAATTTGTATTAAAATTAATATACAAAATGCACATACAATAATGTAAATTTGTATTGAAAAAATATGCAAAATACACATAAAACAATGTAAATTTGTTTCAAAAACGTAGATTTCTATAAAAATATATATACAAAATACACTTGAAATAATGTAAATACGTATAAAAATATACAAAATGCACATTAAATAATGTTAATTCGTGTCAAAATAAATAAAAAATATCATGAAAAGAATGTGTATTTGTATGAAAATAGATATACAAAATACACACAAAAAACAAAAATTTGTATAAAAATATATACAAAAAAAACTAAAATAATTAAAATTTGTATGAAAATATATATACCAAAAAAAAAAGTAAAAAAATTACGTAAATTTTATTGAAATACATATACAAAATACACATAAAATAATGTAAATTTGAATGAAAATATATAAACATATAGACTTAAAATAACGTAAATTTGTATCAAATATATATACAAAAAACACATTAAATAATGTAAATATGTATAAAAATATATATACAAAACACAAATAAAATAATGTAAAATCGTATCAAAATAAATACAGAAAATATTATTAACCCGTACAGTGTTTAGTACGTACATATACGCACCTCTTAGGGAAGTGTTTAGTACGTATATATACTCATGCTCTTTTGAGGGCTTATACGCCCTTTATTTTTGTTGTGTATGTAACATTGTTCATTGAGAGTAAAGAGCAATAATTTGACAAGTCTTAGTATTTTAAATGGACGTTAAAGGGCCTTTCTGTACATTTGTCCGCATTCAACAAAAATCATTATACAAGAAGGTAAGTTCTAGGAAATTATTCCTTGATTCTATGATCAGTAAGGCATGAGGAATAGTAAATTACACTTCAAAGAAATCGGAAATGAAAACTGATCGTCGGAAGCATCATAATATTATGTTAAGCTTTGAGAACTGCGATTGTAGTAGAGACGGCCTTGAAGCGAGCAGTGTTGCCTGATGCGCATCAAACCATTTTTTTGTACTTACTCTTATTGTTTAATTTCTTAGTATTTTATTTTGTGATATAAAGGAGTACTTATACATTACTCACGATATAGGGTTGTGAGAAGTGTTTATAATGTAATGAATATAGGCTCTAAAAAAAATTAATATAAATTTCCCTTTCATGGTATGACATCGTCTGCTCTGCGACGGAGAAAAAATAAGAGGACGAACACCTTAGGTAGTCGCGCCTCCATTCCTCACATACAAATAATATATATATATATATATATATATATATATATATATATATATATATATATATATATAAATATATATATATATATATATATATATATATATATATATATATATATATATCAAATAATTTGTATTTTGTTTTACATTTTATGGGACAAATAAAAAAAATTAAAAAACAAAAAAAGGGAAACCTGGCATGACCCCTATCGATGACAAAAGACGACACTGTACGGGTTAAAATAATGTAAATTTGTATAAAAATTAAGATGCAAAATACCCATAAAATAACGCATTTTTTATAAAAATATATACGAAAAAACATAAAATATTTGATTTTGTATTAAAATAAATAGATATACAAAATACACATAAAATAAGCTAAATTTGAATTAAAATATATATACAAAATACATAAAATAATGTAAATTTGTATCAAAATACCTATACAAATACACATATAATAACGTAAATTTGTATAAAAATATATAAACAAAATACACATTAAATAATATAAATACGTATAAAAAAATGTAAAAAATACACAAACAATCATGTAATACGTATCAAAATAAATAGACAAAATACCAATAAAATAATGTAAATTTCTATGAGAAAACATATACAAAATACAAATATACATTCTTTTATTGGAGTTTTGTGTATTTAATTTTACAATTTACAATATTTTATGTGTATTTTGTATATATATTTTTATACGTATTTAAACTATTTTATGTGTATTTTATATATACATTTTCATAAAAATTTACGTTATTTTATTGTGTGTATTCGTATATATTTTGAGACATTTTATACAAATTCATGTTATTTTATGTGTATTTGTATATATATTTTCACACAAATTTATATTATTTTATGTGTATTCTTACATATATTTCATTACAAATTTACCTTATTTTATGTTTATTTTGTATATTTATTTCATTCAATTTTAAATTATTTAATGTGTATATTTGTATTTGTATTTAGGTTATTTTATGTGTTTTCTATATATATTTTCATCCAAAATTACATTATTTTATTGTTATTTTCTTAATTTAACTCGATACGAGTTTAGATTATTTCATAGGTATTTTGTATGCATATTTTTATACTCATTTACATTATCTAATGTGTGTTTTGTATATATTTTTTTATGCAAACTAATTTTATGTGCATTTTTGTACATATATTTTTATAGAAACTTAAAACGTTATTTTATGTGTATTTTGTATATGTTTTCTCATACAAATTTACATTATTTAATTAGTTTTTTGTTTATTTATTTTGATACGAATGACTTGATTATTGGTGTATTTTGTAAATATTTTTTTTATACGTATTTACATTACTTAATGTGTATTTTGTTTATAATTTTTTTTTAGAAATTTACGTTATTATATGTGTATTTGTTAAAAATATTTTGAAATGAATTTACTTTATTTTATGTATTTTGTATATATATTTCAATTCAAATTTACCTTATTTTGTGTGTATTTTGTATATCTATTTTCATGCAAATTTAATTACTTCTCTGTATTTTTGTATATAGTTTTATACAAATTTACGTTATTTTATGTGCATTTTGTATATTTATATTTATACAAATACACATTCTCTTATTGGTATTTTGTTTATTTATATTTATACGAATTTACATTATTTTATGTGTATTTTGTATACATTTTTGATTCGTTTTACTTAATTTTATTTGTATTTTGTATATATATATTTATAGAAATCTACGTTATTTTATGTGTATTCGTATATATATTTTGAAACAAATTTACATTGTTTTATATGTTTTTTGCATATCTATTTCAATACAAATTTACCTTATTGTATGTGCATTTTGTATATTTATTTTAATACAAATTCAAATATTTTATGTGTATTTTGGTATATATAATTTTATAAAAAATGCGTTATTTTATAGGTATTTTGCATCTTAGTTTTTATACAAATGTACATTATTTTATTAATATTCTGTGTATATATTTTGATACGATTTTATATTATACTATTTGTGTTTTGTATATATTTTTTTTATACATATTTTCATTATTTAATGTGTATTTTTTATATATATTTTATACAAATTAACGTCATTTTAAGTGTATTTGTTTATATAATTTCATTCAAATTTACATTATTTTAAGTGTACTTTGTATTTCAATACAAATTTACCTAATTTTATGTGTATTTTGTATATTTATTTTCATACAAATTTAAATTATTTTTTTGTTTTTTTGTATATACATATAGAGTAAATTTCTATGAAAATATATATTCAAAATACATATAAAATTATGTAAATAAGTATAAAAATATATATATATCAAATACACCTAAAAAAATGAAAATTCGTATCAAAATAAATAAACAAAATTCCGATAAAAGAACGTATATTTGTAGGAAAATAAATATACAAAATACACATAAAATTACGAAAATTTGAATAGAAATATATACAAAAAAACAAAAAAATATATTTCAATTTGTATGAAAATAGATATACAAAATACACATATAATTAGTTAAATTTGTATTGAAATACATGTACAAAATACACATAAAATAATGTAAATTTGTATGAAATCAAAACAAATTCACATAAAATAACGTACATTTGTATAAAATAGATATACAAAATATACATAGAATAATGTAAAATCGTATCAAAATAAATACACAGAATATCAATAAAATAATGTAATTTTGTATGAAAATAAAGATGCAAAATACCCATAAAATAAAGCATTTTTTTTTTTAAATACATATACAAGAATACACATAGAATAATTAAATTTGTATTAAAATTAATATACAAAATGCACGTACAATAAGGGAAATTTGTATTGAGAAAATATACAAAATGCACATAAAACAATGTATATTTGTTTCAAAATATATATACGAATACACATAAAATAACGTATATTTCTATAGAAATATATATAAAAAATACACATGAAATGACGTAAATACGTACAAAAATATATATACACAATACACATTAAATAATATAAATTCGCATCAAAATAAATAAACAAAATATCAATAAAAGAATGTGTATTTGTATGAAAATAGATATACAAAATACACATAAAATATTGTAAATTTGTATAAAACTCTATTAAAAAAATACACAAAAATAATTCAAATTTGAATAAAAATATATATACAAAATACACATAAAACTAGTTGAATTTCTATTGAAATACATATACCAAAATACACATAAAATATTTAAATTTATATTACAATAAATATACAAAATGCACATACAATAAGGTAAATTTGTATTGAAATAGATATGCAAAATACACATAAAACAATGCAAATTTGTTTCAAAATATATATACGAATACACATAAAATAACGTAGATTTCTATAAAAATATATATACAAAATACACATAAAATGAAGTAAATACGTATAAGAAAATGTATACAAAATACCCATAAAATAATGTAAACTCGTATCAAAATAAATAAACTAAATGCCAATAAAAGAATGTTTACTTGTATAAATATAAATATACAAAATACACATAAAATTACGTAAAATTGTATAAAACTATATACAAAAATAAATAAAAATAATGAAATTTGTATGAAAATAGATATACAAAAGACACATAAAATAAGCTAAATTTGAATTGAAATAAATATAGAAAATACATAAAATAATGTAAATTTGTATCAAAATATATATTCAAATACACATATATTAAAATTAATATACAAAATGCGTATATAATAAGGTAAATTTGTATTGAAAAAATATGCAACTTACACGTTTACTCATACAAATTTATATTATTTTATTGGTATTTTGTTTATTTATTTTGATGCGAATTACATGATTATATGTGTATTTTGTACATATATTTTTATACGTATTTACATTATTTAATGTGTATTTTGTTTATATATTTTCATACAAATTTACGTTATTATATGTGTATTTGTATAAATATTTTGATACAAATTTACTTTATTTCATGTATTTTGTATATATATTTCAATTCAAATTTAGCTTATTTTGTGTGTATTTTGTATATATTTTCATACAAATTTAATTACTTCTGTGTATTTTTGTATATAGTTTTATATAAATTTACGTTATTTTATGTGTATTTTGTATATATATATATATATATATATATATATATATATATATATATATATATATATATATATATATATATATATATATATATATATATATATATATATATATATATATATATATATATATTTATTTTGATACAAATTTACATTATTTTATGTGTATTTTGTATACATTTTTTTATACGTATTTACTTCATTTTATGTGGATTTTGTATATATATTTTTATAGAAATCTACGTTATTATATGTGTATTCGTTATATATTTTGAAACAAATTTACATTGTTTTATATGTATTTTGCATATCTATTTCAATATAAATTTACCTTATTGTATGTGTTTTTTGTATATTTATTTAAATACAAATTTAATTTTTGATGTGTATTTTGGTATATATATTTTTATAAATAAAAAAATGCGTTATTTTATGGGTATTTTGCTTCTTTACTTTCATACAAATTTACATTATTTTATTAATATTCTGTGTATTTATTTTGATACGATTTTACATTATTCTATTTGTGTTTTGTACATATTTTTTTATACAAATTTACGTTATTTTAAGTGTATTTGTTTATGTATTTTCATTCAAATTTACATTATTTTATGTGTATTTTGTGTATGTATTTCAATACAAATTTACCTAATTTTATGTGTATTTTGTATATTTATTTTCATACAAATTTAAAATATTTTGTGTATTTTGTATATAGTTTGATACAAATTTAGGTTATTTTATGTGTATTTTGTATATCTATTTTCATACAAATACACATTCTTTTATTGATATTTTGTTTATTTATTTTGATGCAATTTTATGTTCATTTGTTTTCATTTCATTCAAATTTACATTATTTTATGTGTATTTTGTACATGTATTTAAATACAAATTTAACTAATTATATATGTATTTTGTATATCTATTTTCCTACAAATTGAAATTTATTTTTTTGTTTTTTTGTATATATTTTTATTCAAATTTTCGTAATCTTATAAAAATATATATACCAAAATACACATAAAATATTTAAATTTGCATTGAAATAAATATACAAAATGCACATACAATAAGGTAAATTTGTATTGAAAGAGATATGCAAAAATACATATAAAAGAATGTAAATTTGTTTCAAAATATATATACGAATACAAATAAAAAAACGTAGATTTCTATAAAAATATACATACAAAATACACATAAAATTAAGTAAATACGTATAAAAAAATGTATACAAAATACACATAAAATAATGTAAATTCGAATTAAAATAAATAAACAAAATACCAATAAAAGAATGTGTATTTAGATAAATATAAATATACAAAATACACATACAAAATAAACATAAAATAAGGTAGATTTGTAAAAAAATATATGTACAAAATACACATAAAATAATGTAAATTTATATAAAAATATATATACAAATACACATGAAATACCATGAATTTGTATAAAAATATATATTCAAAATAAATATTAAATAATGTAAAAGCGTATAAAAATATATATACAAAGTACATATAAAATAATGTAAATTCGTATCAATATAAATCAACAAAACACCAATAAAATAATATATATTTGAATGAAAATAAATTTACAAAATACACATAACATAACTAAAATTTGTATTAAAATATATACAAAAATACATAGAAATAATTTGAGTTTGTATGAAACTAGATATACAAAATACATATAAAACTAGGTAAATTTCCTTTGAAATGTATATACAAAATACCCATAAAATATTGTAAATTTGTGTCAAAATATATAAACAAATACACATAAAATAACGTAAATTTGTATGAAAAATATATACAAAATACCCATAGAATAATGTCAATTCGTATCAAAATGAATGAGCAGAATATCAATAAAATAATGTAAATTTGTATGAAAATAAAGATGCAAAATACCCAAAAAATAAAGCATATGTTTATAAAAATACAGATACAAAAATACACATTGAATAATTAAATTTGTATTAAAATTAATACACAAAATGCGTATATAATAAGGTAAATTTGTATTGAAAAAATATGCAACATACACGTTTACTCATACAAATTTATATTATTTTATTGGTATTTTGTTTATTTATTTGGATACGAATTACATGATTATATGTGTATTTTGTACATATTTTTAAACATAAAATAACGCAAATTTGTATGAAAAATATATAAAAAATACACATAGAATAATGTCAATTCATATCAAAATGAATGAGCAGAATATCAATAAAATAATGTAAATTTGTATGAAAATAAAGATGCAAAATACCCAAAAAATAAAGCATATGTTTATAAAAATACAGATACAAAAATACACATCGAATAATTAAATTTGTATTAAAATTAATATACAAAATGCGTATGTAATAAGGTAAATTTGTATTGAAAAAATATGCAACATACACGTTTACTCATACAAATTTATATTATTTTATTGGTATTTTGTTTATTTATTTTGATACGAATTACATGATTATATGTGTATTTTGTACATATTTTTTATACGTATTTACATTATTTAATGTGTATTTTGTTTATATATTTTCATACAAATTTACGTTATTATATGTGTATTTGTATAAATATTTTGATACAAATTTACTTTATTTCATGTATTTTGTATATATATTTCAATTCAAATTTAGCTTATTTCGTGTGTATTTTGTATATATTTTCATACAAATTTAATTACTTCTGTGTATTTTTGTATATAGTTTTATATAAATTTACGTTATTTTATGTGTATTTTGTATATTTATATTCATACAAATACACATTCTTTTATTGGTATTTTGTTTATTTATTTTGATACGAATTTACATTATTTTATGTGTATTTTGTATACATTTTTTTATACGTATTTACTTCATTTTATGTGGATTTTGTATATATATTTTTATAGAAATCTACGTTATTTTATGTGTATTCGTATATATATTTTGAAACAAATTTACATTGTTTTATATGTATTTTGCATATCTATTTCAATACAAATTTACCTTATTGTATGTGTTTTTTGTATATTTATTTTAATACAAGTTTAATTTTTTGATGTGTATTTTGGTATATATATTTAAAAAAAAAAAAAGCGTTATTTTATGGGTATTTTGCTTCTTTATTTTCATACAAATTTACATTATTTTATTAATATTCTGTGTATTTATTTTGATACGATTTTACATTATTCTATTTGTGTTTTGTACATATTTTTTTATACAAATTTACGTTATTTTAAGTGTATTTGTTTATGTATTTTCATTCAAATTTACATTATTTTATGTGTATTTTGTGTATGTATTTCCATACAAATTTACCTAATTTTATGTGTATTTTGTATATTTATTTTCATACAAATTTAAAATATTTTTGTGTATTTTTGTATATAGTTTGATACAAATTTAGGTTATTTTATGTGTATTTTGTATATCTATTTTTATACAAATACACATTCTTTTATTGATATTTTGTTTATTTATTCTGACGCGAATTTACATTATTTAATGTGTATTTTGTATATATATTTTTATACGTATTTACATCATTTCATTTGTATTTTGTATAGTTTTAAACAAATTTATATTATTTAATGTGTATTTTGTATATATATATTTATACAAATACACATTCTTTTATTGGTATTTTGTTTATTTATTTTGATACTAATTTACATTATTTTATGTGTATTTTGTATACATTTTTTATACGTATTTACTTAATTTTATGTGTATTTTGTATATATATTTTTATAGAAATCTACCTTATTTCATGTGTATTCGTATATATATTTTGAAACAAATTTACGTTGTTTATATGTATTTTGCATATATATTTTTGTGTATGTATTTATTTTTGTTATACATAGAATAATGTAAAATCGTATCAAAATAAGTACACAGAATATCAATAAAATAATTTAAATTTGTATGAAAATAAAGATGCAAAATACCCATAAGATAAAGCATATATTTTTTTTTAAATACATATACAAAAATACACATAGAATAATTAAATTTGTATTAAAATTAATATACAAAATGCACAAATACAATAAGGTAAATTTGTATTGAAAAAAAAAACGCAAAATACAAATAAAACTGTAAATTTGTTTCAAAATATATATACGAATACACATAAAATAACGTAGATTTCTATAGAAATATATATACAAAATACACATGAAATTATGTAAATACGTATAAAAAAAAATATATATATATATATATCTATATATATATATATATATATATATATATATATATATATATAGATATAGATATATATAAACTACATATTAAGTAATGTAAATTCGTGACAAAATAAATAAACAAAATATCATGAAAAGAATGTGTATTTGTATGAAAATAAATAATAGATAATAAATTCGTATGTAATATATATGCAAGATACACATTAAATAATGTAAATATGTATAAAAAAAATATATACAAAAACCAAACAGAATAATGTAAAATCGTATCAAAATAAATACACCGAATATTAATAAAATAATGTAGATTTGTATGAAAATAAAGATGCAAAATTCCCATCAAATAGCGCATTTCTTATAAAAATATATATACCAAAATACACATAAAATATTTAAATTTGTATTGAAATAAATATACAAAATGCACATACAATAAGGTAAACTTCTATTGAAAGAGATATGCAAAAATACATATAAAACAATGTAAATTTGTTTCAAAATATATATACGAATACATATAAAATAACGTAGATTTCTATAAAAATATATATACAAAATACACATAAAATTAAGTAAATACGTATAAAAAAAATGTAAACAAAATACACATAAAATAATGTAAATTCGAAACAAAATAAATAAACAAAATACCAATAAAAGAATGTATATATATATATATATATATATATATATATATATATATATATATATATATATATATATATATATATATATATATATATATATATATATATATATATATATATATATATATACAAAATACACGTTAAATAATATAAATTTGTTTAAAACTATACAAAATACACTTGAAATGATGTAAATTCGTATAGAAATATGTATACAAAATACACATTAAATACTGTAAAATCGCGTAAAAATAAATAAACAAAATATCAATAAAAGAATGTCTATTTGTTTGAAAATAGATATACAAAATACACATAAAATAACCTAAATTTGTATCAAACTATATTCTAAAATACACAAAAATATTTTAAATTTATATGAAAATAAATGTACAAAATACACATAAAATTAGGTAGATTTGCATTGAAATACATATACAAAATACACATAAAATAATGTAAATTTGAATGAAAATACATAAACAAATACACTTAAAATAACGTAAATTTTTATAAAAAAATATGTACAAAACACAAATAGAATAATGTAAAATCGTATCAAAATAAATACACAGAATATTAATAAAATAATGTAAATTTGTATGAAAATAAAGAAGCAAAATACCCATAAAATAACGCATTTTTTTATTTATAAAAATATATATACCAAAATAAACATCAAAAAATTAAATTTGTGTTAAAATAAATATACAAAAAACACATACAATAAGGTAAATTTGTATTGAAATAGATATGCAAAATACATATAAAGCAATGTAAATTTGTCTCAAAATATATATACGAATACACATAAAATAACGTAGATTTCTATAAAAATATATATACAAAATACACATAAAATGAAGTAAATACGTATAAAAAATGTATACAAAATACACATAAAATAATGTAAGTTCGTATCAAAATAAATAAACAAAATACCAATAAAAGAATGTGTATTTGTATGAATATAAATATACAAAATACACATAAAATAACGTAAATTTATATAAAACTATATACAAAAATACACAGAAGTAATTAAATTCATATGAAAATAGATATACAAAATACAGATAAAATAAGATAAATTTGAATTGAAATGTATATACAAAATACATAAAATAATGTAGATTTGTATCAAAATATTTATAAAAATACATATAATAACGAAAATTTTGATACGATTTTACATTATTCTATTTGTGTTTTGTATATATTTTTTTTTATACATATTTACATTATTTAATGTGTATTTTGTATATATATTTCATACAAATTTACGTTATTATATGTGTATTTGTTTATATATTTTCTTTCAAATTTACACTATTTTATGTGTATTTTGTATATGTATTTCAATACAAATTAACCTAATTTTATGTGTATTTTCTATATTTCTTTTCATACAAATTTAAATTATTTTTGTGTATTTTTGTATATAGTTTTATACAAATTTAGGTTATTTTATGTACGCATTTACATTATTTAATGTCTGTTTTGTATATATATTTTTATCCATAGTTATTTTATTTTACGCTCATTTTTGGACATATATTTTTATAGAAATTATCGTTATTTTATATGTATTTGTATATGTTTTCTCACACAAATTTACATTATTTTATTGATATTTTGTTTATTTAGTTTGATACGAATTAAATGATTATATGTGTATTTTGTACATATTTTTTATACGTATTTACATTACTTAATGTGTATTTTGTTTATATATTTTTAAACAAATTTACGTTATTATATGTATTTTTATAAATATTTTGATACAAATTTACATTATTTTATGTATTTTGTATATACATTTCAATTCAAATTTAGCTTATTTTATCTGTATTTTGTATATCTATTTTCATACGAATTTAATTACTTCTGTGTATTTTTGTATATAGTTTTATATAAATTTACGTTATTTTATGTGTATTTTGTATATTTATATTTATACAAATACACATTCTTTTATTGGTATTTTGTTTATTTATTTTGATACGAACTTACATTATTTTATGTGTATTTTGTATACATTTTTTTATACGTATTTACTTCATTTTATGTGTATTTTGTATATATATTTTTATAGAAATCTACGTTATTTTATGTGTATTCGTATGTATATTTTGAAACAAATTTACATTGTTTTATATGTATTTTGCATATCTATTTCAATACAAATTTACCTTATTGTATGTGTTTTTTGTATATTTATTTTAACACAAATTTAATTTTTTGATGTGTATTTTGGTATATATATTTTCATAAAAAAAAAAAATCCGTTATTTTATGGGTATTTTGCTTCTTTATTTTCATACAAATTTACATAATTTTATTAATATTCTGTGTATTTATTTTGATACGATTTTACATTATTCTATTTGTGTTTTGTACATATTTTTTTTATACAAATTTACGTTATTTTAAGTGTATTTGTTTATGTATTTTATTCAAATTTACATTATTTTATGTGTATTTTGTGTATGTATTTCAATACAAATTTACCTAATTTTATGTGTATTTTGTATATTTATTTCCATACAAATTTAAAATATTTTTGTGTATTTTTATATATAGTTTGATACAAATTTAGGTTATTTTATGTGTATTTTGTATATCTATTTTCATACAAATACACATTCATTTATTCATATTTTGTTTATTTATTTTGACGCGTACTACATTATTTAATGTGTATTTTGTATATATATTTCTATACGAATTTACATCATTTCATGTGTATTTTGTATAGTTTTAAACAAATTTATATTATTTAATGTGTATTTTGTATATATATATATATATATATATATATATATATATATATATATATATATATATATATATATATATATATATATATATATATATATATATATATATATATATATATATATATATTTATTTATACAAATACACATTCTTTTATTGGTATTTTGTTTATATATTTTGATACTAATTTACATTATTTTATGTGTATTTTGTATACATTTTTTATACGTTTTACTTAATTTTATGTGTATTTTGTATATATATTTTTATAGAAATCTACCTTATTTCATGTGTATTCGTATATATATTTTGAAACAAATCTACATTGTTTATATGTATTTTGCATATCTATTTTTGTGTATTCTGTATTTATTTTTGTTATACATAGAATAATGTAGAATCGTATCAAAATAAGTACACAGAATATCAATAAAATAATTTAAATTTGTATGAAAATAAAGATGCAAAATACCTATAAAATAAAGCATTTTTTTTAATACATATACAAAAATACATATAGAATAATTAAATATGTGTTAAAATTAATATACAAAATGCACATACAATAAGGTAAGTTTGTATTGAAAAAAAAAAGCAAAATACACATAAAACAGTGTAAATTTGTTTTAAAATATATATACGAATACACATAAAATAACGTTGATTTCTATAGGAATATATATACAAAATACACATGAAATGATGTAAATACGTATAAAAATATATACAAAATACACATTAAATACTGTAAATTCGCGTCAAAATAAATAAACAAAATATCAATAAAAGAATGTGTATTTGTATGAAAATAGATATACAAAATACACATAAAATAATCTAAATTTGTATCAAACTATATTCTAAAATACACGAAAATATTTTAAATTTGTATGAAAATAAATATACAAAATACACATAAAATTAGGTAGATTTGTATTGAAATACATATACAAAATACACATAAAATAATGTAAATTTGAATGAAAAGACATAGACAAATACATTTAAAATAACGTAAATTTGTATAAAAAAATATATACAAAACACAAATAGAATAATGTAAAATCATATCAAAATAAATACACAGAATATTAATAAAATAATGTATATTTGTATGAAAATAAAGAGGCAAAATACCCATAAAATAACGCATTTTTTTTTTATTTATAAAAATATATATACCAAAATACACATAAAAAAATTAAATTTGAATTAAAATAAATATATAAAAAACACATACAATAAGGTAAATTTGTATTGAAATAGATATGCAAAATACATATAAAACAATGTAAAATTGTTTCAAAATATATATACGAATACACATAAAATAACGTAGATTTCTATAAAAATATATATACAAAATACACATAAAATGAAGTAAATACGTATAAAAAAATGTATACAAAATACACATAAAATAATGTAAATTCGTATCAAAATAAATATACAAAATACCAATAAAAGAATGTGTGTATAAATATAAATATACAAAATACACATAAAATAACGTAAATTTATATAAAACTATATACAAAAATACACAGAAGTATTTTAATTTGTATGAAAATAGATATACAAAATAAGGTAAATTCGTTTCAAATTCAATAAACAAAATTCAGATAAAAGAAAGTATATTTGTAGAATAAATAAATATACAAAATACACATAAAATAACGAAAATTTGTTTGAAAATATATAAAAAAATAAGCAAAAATAATTTCAATTTGTATGAAAATAAATATACAAAATACACATGTATTTTGTATATCTATTCACACAAATTTAATTACTTGTATTTTTTGCATATAGTTTATATAAATTTACGTTATTTTATTTGTATTTGTATATTTATACAATACACATTCTTTATTGGTATTTTGTTTATTTATTTTGATACGAGTTTACATTATTTTATGTATTTTGTATACCTTTTTTATACGTATTTACTTCATTTTATGTGTATTTTGTATATTTATTTCATAGAAATCTACGTTATTTTATGTGTATTCGTATATATATTTTGAAAAAAATTTACATGGTTTTATATGTATTTTGCATATCTATTTCAATACAAATTTACCTTATTGTATGTGCATTTTGTATATTTATTTTAATACAAATTCAAATATTTTATGTGTGTCTTGTTATAAATATTTTAAAAAAAAATGCGTTATTTTATGGGTATTTTGCATCTTAATTTTCATACAAATTTACATTATTTTATTAATATTCTGTGTATTTATTTTGATACGATTTTATATTATTCTATTTGTGTTTTGTATATTTTTTTATACATATTTACATTATTTAATGTGTATTTTTTATATATATTTTATACAAATTTACGTTATTTTAAGTGTATTTGTTTATATATTTTCATTCAAATTTACATTATTTTATGTGTATTTTGTAAATGTATTTCAATACAAATTTACCTAATTTTATGTGTATTTTGTATATTTATTTTCATACAAATTAAAATTATTTTTTTGTATTTTTGTATATAGTTTTATACAAATTTAGGTTTTTTTCAACACAAATTTACCTTATTGTATATGCATTTTGTATATTAATTTTAATACAAATTTAATTATGCTATGTGTATTTTTGTATATGTATTTTTATAAAAATATGCTTTATTTTATGGGTATTTTGCATTTTTATTTTCATACAAATTTACATTATTTTATTTATATTCTGTTTAGTTTTTTTTGTAACATTTTTACATTATTCTATGTGTATTTTGTATATCTATTTTTATACGTATTTATCTAATTTATGTGTATTTTGTATATATATTTTTATAGAAATCTACGTAATTTTATGTGTATTCGTATATATTTTGAAGCAAATTTACATTGTTTTATATGTATTTTTGCATATCTCTTTCAATACAAGTTTACCTTATTGTATGTGCATTTTGTATATTTACTTCAATACAAATTTAAATATTTTATGTGTATTTTGGTATATATATTTTTATAAGAAATGCGCTATTTGATGGGAATTTTGCATCTTTATTTTCATACAAATTTACATTATTTTATTAATATTCGGTGTATTTATTTTGTTACGATTTCACATTATTCTATTTGTTTTTTTTTATATATATTTTTTATACATATTTACATTATTTAATGTGTATTTTGCATATATATTTCATACAAATTTATTATCTATTATTTATTTTCATACAAATACACATTCTTTTCATGATATTTTGTTTATTTATTTTGACACGAATTTAATTAGATATGTTTTGTATATATATTTTTATACGTATTTACATAATTTCATGTGTATTTTGTATATATATTTCTAGAGAAATCTACGTTATTTTATGTGTATTCGTATATATATTTTGAAACAAATTTACTTTGTTTTATATGTATTTTTGAATATCTCTTTTAATACATATTTACCTTACTGTATATGCATTGTATTGAATATATGTATTGAAATAGATATGCAAAATACATATAAAACAATGTAAATTTGTTTCAAAATATATATACGAATACACATAAAATAACGTAGATTTGTATAAAAATATATATACAAAATACACATAAAATGAAGTAAATACGTATAAGAAAATGTATACAAAATACACATAAAATAATGTAAATTCGTATCAAAATAAATAAACAAAATACCAATAAAATAATGTGTATTTGTATAAATATAAATATACAAAATACACATAAAATAAAGTAAATTTGTATAAAACTATTCAAAAATACACAGAAGTAATTAAATTCGTATGAAAATAGATATACAAAATACAGATAAAATAAGCTAAATTTGAATTGAAATGTATATACAAAATACAATATTTTATGTGTATATTTGTATTTGTATTTAGGTTATTTTATGTGTATTTTGTATATATATTTTCATCCAAAATTTCATTATTTTATTGGTATTTTCTTAATTTAATTCGATACGAATTTAGATTATTTCATAGGTATTTTCTATACATATTTTTATACTCATTTACATTATCTAATGTGTGTTTTGTATATATATTTTTATGCAAATTTATTTTATGTTCATTTTTGTACATATATTTTTATAGAAATTTGCGTTATTTTATGTATATAGTTTTATATAAATTTACGTTATTTTATGTGCATTTTGTATATTTATATTTATACAAATACACATTATTTTATTGGTATATTGTTTATTTACATATATACGAATTTACATTATTTTATGTGTATTTTGTATACATTTTTTTATACGTATTTACTTTATTTTATATGTATTTTGTATATGTATTTTTATAGAAATCTACGTTATTTTATGTGTATTCGTATATATATTTTGAAACAAAGTTACATTATTTTATATGTATTTTGCATATCTATTTCAATACAAATTTACCTTATTGTATGTGCATTTTGTATAGTTATTTTAATACAAATTGAAATATTTTATGTGTATTTTGGTATCAATAATTTTATAAAAAAACGTAAATTTGTATAAAAAAATATGTACAAAACACAAATAGAATAATGTAAAATCGTATCAAAATAAATACACATAATATTAATAAAATAATGTAAATTTGTATGAAAATAAAGAAGCAAAATACCCATAAAATAACGCTTTTTTTTTATTTATAAAAATATATATACCAAAATACACATCAAAAAATTAAATTTGTATTAAAATAAATATACAAAAAACACATACAATAAGGTAAATCTGTATTGAAATAGATATGCAAAATACATGTAAAACAATGTAAATTTGTTTCAAAATATATATACAAATACACATAAAATAACGTAGATTTCTATAAAAATATATATACAAAATACACATAAAATGAAGTAAATACGTATAAAAAAATGTATACAAAATACACATAAAATAATGTAAACTCGTATCAAAATAAATAAACAAAATATCAATAAAAGAAAGTGTATTTGTATAAATATAAATATACTAAATACACATAAAATAACGTAAATTTATATAAAACTATATACAAAAATACACAGAAGTGATTAAATTTGTATGAAAATATATACAAAATACACACAAAATAAGCTAAATTTGAATTGAAATATATATACAAAATACACATATTTTGCATATCTATTTTCAAACAAATTTAAATTATTTTTGTATATTTTTGTATATATTTATTTTTGTTATACATAGAATAATGTAAAATCGTATCAAAATAAGTACACAGAATATCAATAAAATAATTTAAATTTGTATGAAAATAAAGATGCAAAATACCTATAAGATAAAGCATTTTTTTTAAATACATATACAAAAATACACATAGAATAATTAAATTTGTATTAAAATTAATATACATAATGCACACATACAAAAAGGTAAATTTGTATTGAAAAAAAAAACGCAAAATACAAATAAAACAGTGTAAATTTGTTTCAAAATATATATACGAATACACATAAAATAACGTGTATATTGTATATCTATTTTCATACAAATACACATTCTTTTATTGATATTTTGTTTATTTATTTTGACGTAAATTTACATTATTTAATGTGTATTTTATATATATATATATATATATATATATATATATATATATATATATATATATATATATATATATATATATATATATATATATATATATATATATATATATATATATATATATATATATATATATATATATATGTATATATATTTATACGTGTTTACATCATTTGATGTGTATTTTGTATATATATTTCTATAGAAATCTACGTTTATTTATGAGTATTCGTATATAGATTTTGAAATAAATTTACACTGTTTTATGTGTATTTTGCATATTTTTTCAATACAAATTTACCTTATTGTATATGCATTTTGTATATTAATTTTAATACAAATTTAATTATGCTATTTGTATTTTTGTATATGTATTTTTATAAAAATATGCTTTATTTTATGGGTATTTTGCTTTTTTATTTTCATACAAATTTACATTATTTTATTTATATTCTGTTTAATTTTTTTTGAAAATTTTTTACATTATTCTATGTGTATTTTGTATATCTATATTTATACGTATTTACTTAATTTTATGTGTATTTTGTATATATATTTTTATAGAAATCTACGTTATTTTATGTGTATTCGTATATATATTTTGAAACAAATTTACATTGTTTTATATGTATTTTTGCATATCTCTTTCAATACAAGTTTACCTTATTGTATGTGCATTTTGTATATTTATTTCAATACAAATTTAAATATTTTATGTGTATTTTGGTATATATATTTTTATAAGAAATGCGCTATTTGATGGGAATTTTGCATCTTTATTTTCATACAAATTTACATTATTTTATTAATATTCGGTGTATTTATTTTGTTACGATTTCACATTATTCTATTTGTTTTTTGTATATATATTTTTTTTACATATTTACATTATTTAAAGTGTATCTTGGATATATATTTCATACAAATTTATTATATATTATTTATTTTCATGCAAATACACATTCTTTTCATGATATTTTGTTTATTTATTTTGACACGAATTTACCTAGATATGTATTTTGTATATATATTTTTTATACGTATTTACATAATTTCATGTGCATTTTGTATATATATTTCTATAGAAATCTACGTTATTTTATGTGTATTCGTATATATATTTTGAAACAAATTAACTTTGTTTTATATATATTTTTGAATATCTCTTTCAATACATATTTACCTTACTGTATATGCATTTTGTATATTTATTTCAATACAAATTTAAATATTTTATGTGTATTTTGGTATATATATTTTTATAAAAAATGCGCTATTTTATGGGAATTTTGCATCTTTCTTTTCATACAAATTTACTTTATTTTATTGATATTCTGTGTATTTATATTGATAGGATTTTACATTATTCTATTTCTTTTTTGTATATATTTTTTTATACACATTTACATTATTTAATGTGTATCTTGCATATATATTTTATACAAATCTACGTTATTTTAAGTGTATTTGTTTATATATTTTCATTCAAATTTACATTATTTTATGTGTATTTTGTATATGTATTTCAATACAAATTTACCTAATTTTAAGTGTATTTTGTATATTTCTTTTCATACAAATTAAAAAAAAATTTGTGTATTTTTGTATATAGTTTTATACAAATTTAGTTTATTTTATGTACGCATTTACATTATTTAATGTGTGTTTTGTATATATATTTTTATGCAAATTTACTTTATTTTATGTGCATTTTTGTACATATATTTTTTTAGAAATTTGCGTTATTTTATGTGTATTTGTATATGTTATCTCATACAAATTTACATTATTTTATTGTTATTTTGTTTATTTATTTTGATACGAATGAAAATAGATACAAAATATACATAAAATAAACTAAATTTGTATTAAAATATATATACAAAATACAAAAAATAATGTAAATTTGTATCAAAATATTTTAACAGATGCGCATAAAATAACATAAATTTGTTTTAAAATATACAAAATACACATTAAATAATGTAAATATGTATAAAAAAATATATACAAAACACAAATAGAATAATGTAAAATCGTATCAAATAAATACACGGAATATTAATAAAACAATGTAAATTTGTATGAAAATAAAGATGCAAAATACCCATTAAATAACGCATTTTTTTTATAAAAATATATATACCAAAATACACATGAAAAAATTAATATGTATTAAAATAAATATACAAAATACACATACAATAAGGTAAATCTGTATTGAAATAGATATGCAAAATACATATAAAACAATGTAAATTTGTTTCAAAATATATATACGAATACACATAAAATAACGTAGATTTGTATAAAAATATATATACAAAATACACATAAAATTAAGTAAATACGTATAAGAAAATGTTTACAAAATACACATAAAATGATGTAAATTCGTATCAAAATAAATAAACAAAATACCAATAAAAGAATGTGTATTTGTATAAATATAAATATACAAAATACTCATAAAATAACGTAAATTTTTATAAAACTATATACAAAAATACACAGAAGTTATTAAATTCGTATGGTAATAGATATACAAAATACAGATAAAATAAGCTAAATTTGAATTGAAATGTATATAGAAAATACATAAAATAATGTAAATTTGTATCAAAATATTTATAAAAATACATATAATAACGTAAATTTGTTTAAAAATATGTAAACAAAATACACATTAAGTAATGTAAATACGTATAAAAAATATGTACAAAATACATATATAATCATGTAATTCGTATCAAACTAAATAAACAAAATAACAATAAAATAATGTAAATTTGTATGAGAAAATATATACAAATACATATAAAATAACGCTAATTTCCATAAAAATATATGTCCTAAAATGAACGTAAAATAAAGTAACTTTGGATAAAAATATATATACAAAACACACATTAAATAATGTAAATCCGTACATAAAATAACCTAAATTTCTATAAAACTATATACAAAAATACACAAAAATAATTTAAATTTGTATGAAAATAAATATACAAAATACACATAAAATTAGGTTAATTTGTATTGAAATACATATACAAAATACATATAAAATAATGTAAATTTGAAAGAAAATATATAAACAAATACACATATAATAACGTAAATTTGTATGAAATATATAATCAAAATACACATTAAATAATGTAAATATGTATAAAAAAATATATACAAAACACAAATAGAATAATGTAAAATCGTATCAAAATATAAACACAGAATATTAATAAAATAATGTAAATTTGTATGAAAATTAAGATGCAAAATACCTATAAAATAACGCATTTTTTTTTAAAATATTGATACCAAAATACACATAAAATATTTGAATTTGTATTAAAATAAATATACAAAATGCACATACAATAAGGTAAATTTGTATTGAAATAGATATGCAAAATACATATAAAATAATGTAAATTTGTTTCAAAATATATATACGAATACACATAAAATAACGTAGATTTCTATAAAAATACATATACAAAATACACATAATATTAAGTAAATACGTATAAAAAAATGTATACAAAATACACATAAAATGATGTAAATTCGTATAAATGTAAATAAACAATATACCAATAAAAGAATGTGTATTTGTATAAATATAAATATACAAAATGCACATAAAATAACGTAAATTTATATAAAACTATATACATAAAATAACGCAAATTTCTATAAAAATATATGTACAAAAATGAACATAAAATAAATTTGCATAAAAATATATATTCAAAACACACTTTAGATAATGTAAATGAGTATAAAAATATGTATACAAAATATCTATGAAATAATCTAAATTCGTATCGAATTAAATTCAGAAAATACCAATATAATAACGTAATTTTGGATGAAAATATATATACAAAATACACATAAAATAACCTAAATACAAATACAAATATACACATAAAATAATTTAAAATTGTATTAAATAAATATACAAAATAAACATAAAATAAGGTAAATTTGTAATGAAATATATGAAAAAATACACATAAAATAATATAAATTTGTATGAAAATATATATACAAATACACATTAAATAACATGAATTTGTATAAAATTTGTATCAAAATATATACTTATACACACAATAAAATAACGTAATTTTTTATGAAAATGTATATACAAAATACACATAAAATAATTTAAATACGTAGAAAAATATATATACAAAAAACACATAAAATAATGTAAATATGTATGAAAATATATAAACAAATACACATAAAATAATGTAAATTTGGATAAAATATATATACAAAATGAACATTAAATAATGTAAATATGTATAAAAAAATATATACAAAAAACACATAAAATAATGTTAAATCGTATCAAAATAAATAAAGAGAATATCAATAAAATATGTAAATTTGTATGAAAATAAAGATGCAAAATATCCATATAATAACGCATATTTGCATAAAAATATATATACAAAAATACATATAAAATAATTAAATTTGTATTAAAATAAATATACAAAATGCACGTACAATAAAGTAAATTTGTATTGAAATAGATATGCAAAATACACATTAATAATGTAAATTTGTATCAAAATATATATACGAATACTCATAAAATAGAGTAAATTTCTATGAAAATATACATACAAAATAGATATACAAAATACACATATAACGAGTTAAATTTGTATTTAAATACGTGTACAAAAAACACATGAAATAATGTAGATTTGTATGAAATGAAAACAAATACATTTTATATAAAATATATATACAAAATACACATAGAATAATGTAAAAACATATCAAAATAAATACACCGAATATCAATAAAATAATGTAAATTTGTATGAAAATAAAGATGCAAAATACCCATAAAATAAAGCATATTTTTATAAAAATACATATACATATACATATACATATACACATACATATACACATAGATTATTCAAATTTGTATTAAAATTAATATACAAAATGCACATACAATAAGGTAAATTTGTATTGAAAAAATATGCAAAATACACATAAAACAATGTAAATTTGTTTCAAAATATATATACCGTACGAATACACATAAAATAACGCAGATTTCTATAGAAATATATATACAAAATACACTTGAAATAATGTAAATACGTATAAAAATATATATACAAAATACACATTAAATAATGTTAATTCGTGTCAAAGAAAATAAACAAAATATCATGAAAAGAATGTGTATTTGTATGAAAATAGATATACAAAATACACATAAAATAACCTAAATATGTATAAAACTATATACAAAAATACACAAAAATAATTTAAACTTGTATTAAAATAAATATACAAAAAACATATAAAAATAGGTAAATTTGTATTGAAATACATATACAAAATACACATAAAATAATGTAAATTTGAATGAAAATACATAAACAGATACACTTAAAATAACGTAAATTTGTATAAAAAAATATATACAAAACACAAATAGAATAATGTAAAATCGTATCAAAATTCAGAAAATATTAATAAAATAATGTAAATTTGTATGAAAATAAAGAAGCAAAATACCCATAAAATAACGCATTTTTTTTAAATATATATACAAAAATACATATAAAAAAACTTATTTGTATTAAAATAAATATACAAAATACACATACAATAAGGTAAATCTGTATTGAAATAGATATGCAAAATACATATAAAACAATGTAAATTTGTTTCAAAATATATATACGAATACACATAAAATAACGTAGATTTGTATAAAAATATATATACAAAATACAGTAAATTGAAGTAAATACGTATAAAAAATGTATACAAAATACACATAAAATAATGTAAATTCGTATCAAAATAAATAAACAAAATACCAATAAAAGAATGTGTATTTGTATAAATATAAATATACAAAATACACATAAAATAACGTATATTTGTATAAAACTATATACAAAAATACACAGAAGTAATTAAATTCGTATGAAAATAGATATACAAAATACAGATAAAATAAGCTAAATTTGAATTGAAATGTATATACAAAATACATAAAATAATGTAAATTTGTATCAAAATATTTATAAAAATACATATAATAACGTAAATTTGTTTAAAAATATATAAACAAAATACACATTAAGTAATATAAATACGTATAAAAAATATGTACAAAATACACATATAATCATGTAATTCGTATCAAACTAAATAAACAAAATAGCAATATAATAATGTAAATTTGTATGAGTAAACATATACAAATACATATGAAATAACGCTAATTTCTATAAAAATATATGTCCAAAAATGAACGTAAAATAAATTAACTTTGGATAAAAATATATATACAAAACACACATTAAATAATGTAAATGCGTACATAAAATAGCCTAAATTTGTATAAAACTATATACAAAAATACACAAAAATAATTTAAATTTGTATGAAAAGAAATATACAAAATACACATAAAATTAGGTTAATTTCTATTGAAATACATATACAAAATACACATAAAATAATGTAAATTTGAAAGAAAATACATAAACAAATACACATATAATAACGTAAATTTGTATGAAATATATATACAAAATACATATTAAATAATGTAAATATGTATAAAAAAATATATACAAAACACAAATAGAATAATGTAAAATC
Source organism: Eriocheir sinensis (assembly GCF_024679095.1). NCBI lineage: Eukaryota > Metazoa > Arthropoda > Malacostraca > Decapoda > Varunidae > Eriocheir > Eriocheir sinensis. The sequence continues at coordinate 780,841 of NW_026110407.1, read as the reverse complement.
GTATCAAAATATATACACAGAATATTAATAAAATAATGTACATTTGTATGAAAATTAAGATGCAAAATACCTATAAAATAACGCATTTTTTATAAAATTATTGATACCAAAATACACATAAAATATTTGAATTTGTATCAAAATAAATATACAAAATGCACATACAATAAGGTAAATTTGTATTGAAATAGATATGCAAAATACATATAAAATAATGTAAATTTGTTTCAAAATATATATGCGAATACACATAAAATAACGTAGATTTCTATAAAAATACATATACAAAATACACATAAAATTAAGTAAATACGTATAAAAAAATGTATACAAAATACACATAAAATAATGTAAATTCGTATAAATATAAATAAGCAATATAGCAATAAAAGAATGTGTATTTGTATAAATATAAATATACAAAATGCACATAAAATAACGTAAATTTATCTAAAACTATATACATGAAATAACGTAAATTTCTCTAAAAATATATGTACAAAAATGAACATAAAATAAATTTGCATAAAAATATATATACAAAACACACATTAGATAATGTAAATGAGTATAAAAATATGTATACAAAATACCTATGAAATCATCTAAATTCGTATCGAATTAAATTAAGAAAATACCAATATAATAATGTAATTTTGGATGAAAATATATATACAAAATACACATAAAATAACCTAAATACAAATACAAATATACACATAAAATAGTTTAAAATTGAATGAAATAAATATACAAAATAAACATAAAATAAGGTAAATTTGTAATGAAATATATGAAAAAATACACATAAAATAATATAAATTTGTATGAAAATATATATACAAATACACATTAAATAACATGAATTTGTATAAAATTTGTATCAAAATATATACTTATACACACAATAAAATAACGTAATTTTTTTATGAAAATGTATTTACAAAATACACATAAAATAATTTAAATACGTAGAAAAATATATATACAAAAAACACATAAAATAATGTAAATATGTATGAAAATATATAAACAAATACACATATAATAATGTAAATTTGGATAAAATATATATACAAAATGAACATTAAATAATGTAAATATGTATAAAAAAAATATATACAGAAAACACATTGAATAATGTTAAATCGTATCAAAATAAATAAAAAGAATATCAATAAAATAATGTAAATTTGTATGAAAATAAAGATGCAAAATATCCATATAATAACGCATATTTGCATAAAAATATATATACAAAAATACATATAAAATAATTAAATTTGTATTAAAACAAATATACAAAATGCACGTACAATAAAGTAAATTTGTATTGAAATATATATGCAAAATACACATTAATAATGTAAATTTGTATCAAAATATATATACGAATACTCATAAAATAGAGTAAATTTCTATGAAAATATTCATACAAAATAGATATACAAAATACACATATAACTAGTTAAATTTGTATTTAAATACATGTACAAAAAACACATAAAATAATGTAGATTTGTATGAAATGAAAACAAATACATTTTATATAAAATATATATACAAAATACACATAGAATAATGTGAAAACATATCAAAATAAATACACAGAATATCAATAAAATAATGTAAATTTGTATGAAAATAAAGATGCAAAATACCCAAAAAATAAAGCATATTTTTATAAAAATACATAAACAAAAATACACATAGATTAATCAAATTTGTATTAAAATTAATATACAAAATGCACATACAATAAGGTAAATTTGAATTGAAAAAATATGCAAAATACACATAAAACAATGTAAATTTGTTTAAAAATATATATACGAATACACATTAAATAACGCAGATTTCTATAGAAATATATATACAAAATACACTTGAAATAATGTAAATACGTATAAAAATATATATACAAAATACACATTAAATAATGTTAATTCGTGTCAAAATAAATAAACAAAATATCATGAAAAGAATGTGTATTTGTATGAAAATAGATATACAAAATACACATAAAATAACCTAAATTTGTATAAAACTATATACAAAAATACACAAAAATAATTTAAACTTGTATGAAAATAAATATACAAAAAACATATAAAAATAGGTAAATTTGTATTGAAATACATATACAAAATACACATAAAATAATGTAAATTTGAATGAAAATGTATAAACATATAGACTTAAAATAACGTAAATTTGTATCAAATATATATAAAAAAAAAAACATTAAATAATGTAAATATGTAAAAAAAAAATATATACAAAACATAAATAAAATAATGTAAAATCGTATCAAAATAAATACAGAAAATATTAATAAAATAATGTAAATATGTATGAAAATTAAGATGCAAAATACCCATAAAATAACGCATTTTTTTTAAAAATATAAATACGAAAAAACATAAAATATTTGATTTTGTATTAAAATAAATAGATATACAAAATACACATAAAATAAGCTAAATTTGAATTGAAATATATATACAAAATACATAAAATAATGTAAATTTGTATCAAAATACCTATACAAATACACATATAATAACGTAAATTTGTATAAAAATATATAAACAAAATACACATTATATAATGTAAATACGTATAAAAAAATGTTAAAAATACACAAATAATCATGTAATTCGTATCAAAATAAATAGACAAAATACCAATAAAATAATGTAAATTTCTATAAGAAAACATATACAAAATACACATAAATAACGCAAATATCAATAAAAATATATATAATATAATATATTTTAATACATATTTAAAATATTTAATGTATATTTTGTATATATATATATATTTTATCCAAATTTACGTGATTTTATATGTATTTGTTTATATATTTTCATTCAAATTTACATTATTTTATGTGAGTTTTGTATATGTATTTCAATACAAATTTGCCTAACTTTATGTGTATTTTGCATATCTATTTTCAAACAAATTTAAACTATTTTTGTGTATATTTGTATATATTTGTATACAAATTTTATTTATTTTATTTGTTTTTTGTATATATATTTTCCTACAAATATACATTTTTTTATTGGAATTTTGTGTATTTAATTTTTTACGAATTTACATTATTTTATGTGTATTTTATATGTATATTTTTCTACGTATTTAAACTATTTTATGTGTATTTTATATATACATTTTCATAAAAATTTACGTTATTTTATTGTGTGTATTCGTATATATTTTGAAACATTTTATACAAATTCATGTTATTTTATGTGTATTTGTATATATATTTTCATACAAATTTATATTATTTTATGTGTATTCTTACATATATTTTATTACAAATTTACCTCATTTTATGTTTATTTTGTATATTTATTTCATTCAATTTTAAATTATTTAATGTGTATATTTGTATTTGTATTTAGATTATTTTATATGTGTTTTCTATATATATTTTCATCCAAAATTACATTATTTTATTGTTATTTTCTTAATTTAACTCGATACGAATTTAGATTATTTCATAGGTATTTTGTATACATATTTTTATACTCATTTACATTATCTAATGTGTGTTTTGTATATATTTTTTTATGCAAACTAATTTTATGTGCATTTTTGTACATATATTTTTATAGAAAATTAAAACGTTATTTTATGTGTATTTTGTATATGTTTTATCATACAAATTTACATTATTTAATTAGTTTTTTGTTTATTTATTTTGATACGAATGACTTGATTATTGGTGTATTTTGTAAATATTTTTTTATACGTATTTACATTACTTAATGTGTATTTTGTTTATATATTTTTTTTACAAATTTACGTTATTATATGTGTATGTGAATTTACTTTATTTTATGTATTTTGTATGTATATTTCAATTCAAATTTAGCTTATTTTGTGTGTATTTTGTATATCTATTTTCATACAAATTTAATTACTTCTGTGTATTTTTGTATATAGTTTTATACAAATTTACGTTATTTTATGTGCATTTTGTATATTTATATTTATACAAATACACATTCTCTTATTGGTATTTTGTTTATTTATATTTATACGAATTTACATTATTTTATGTGTATTTTGTATACATTTTTGATTCGTATTTACTTAATTTTATTTGTATTTTGTAGATATATATTTATAGAAATCTAGGTTATTTTATGTGTATTCGTATATATATTTTGAAACAAATTTACATTGTTTTATATGTTTTTTGCATATCTATTTCAATACAAATTTACCTTATTGTATGTGCATTTTGTATATTTATTTTAATACAAATTCAAATATTTTATGTGTATTTTGGTATATTTAATTTTATAAAAAATGCGTTATTTTGTAGGTGTTTTGCATCTTAGTTTTCATACAAATGTACATTATTTTATTAATATTCTGTGTATATATTTTGATACGATTTTATATTATACTATTTGTGTTTTGTATATATTTTTTTATACATATTTTCATTATTTAATGTGTATTTTTTATATATATTTTATACAAATTAACGTCATTTTAAGTGTATTTGTTTATATAATTTCATTCAAATTTACATTATTTTAAGTGTATTTTGTATATGTATTTCAATACAAATTTACCTAATTTTATGTGTATTTTGTATATTATCATACAAAATTATTTTTGTGTTTTTTGTATATACATATAGGGTAAATTTCTATGAAAATATATATTCAAAATACATATAAAATTATGTAAATAAGTATAAAAATATATATATCAAATACACCTAAAAAAATGAAAATTCGTATCAAAATAAATAAACAAAATTCCGATAAAAGAACGTATATATATAGGAAAATAAATATACAAAATACACATAAAATTACGAAAATTTGAATAAAAGTATATACAAAAAAACAAAAAAATAAATGTCAATTTGTATGAAAATAGATATACAAAATACACATATAATTAGTTAAATTTGTATTTAAATACATGTACAAAATACACACAAAATAATGTAAATTTGTATGAAATGAAAACAAATTCACATAAAATTCGCGTCAAAATAAATAAACAAAATATCAATAAAAGAATGTGTATTTGTATGAAAATAGATATACAAAATACACATAAAATAACCTAAATTTGTATCAAACTATATACAAAAATACACAAAAATATTTTAAATTTGTATGAAAATAAATATACAAAATACACATAAAATTAGGTAAATTTGTATTGAAATACATACACAAAATACACATAAAATAATGTAAATTTGAATGAAAATACATAAACAAATACACTTAAAATAACGTAAATTTGTATAAAAAATATGTACAAAACACAAATATAATAATGTAAAATCGTATAAAAATAAATACACATATTAATAAAATAATGTAAATTTGTATGAAAATAAAGAAACAAAATACCCATAAAATAACGCATTTTTTGTTTATAAAATATATATACCAAAATACACATCAAAAATTAAATTTGTATTAAAATAAAATACAAAAACACATACAATAAGGTAAATTTGTATTGAAATAGATATGCAAAATACATATAAAACAATGTAAATTTGTTTCAAAATATATATACGAATACACATAAAATAACGTAGATTTCTATAAAAATATATATACAAAATACACATAAAATGAAGTAAATACCTGTAAAAAAATGTATACAAAATACACATAAAATAATGTAAATTCGTATCAAAATAAATAAACAAAATACCAATAAAAGAATGTGTATTTGTATGAATATAAATATACAAAATACACATAAAATAACGTAAATTTATATAAAACTATATACAAAAATACACAGAAGTAATTAAATTTGTATGAAAATATGTACAAAATACACACGAAATAAGCTAAATTTGAATTGAAATATATATACAAAATACATGAAATAAAGTAAATTTGTATCAAAATATTTATAGAAATACACATATAATAACGTAATATTGTATGAAAATATATAAACAAAATACACATTAAATAATGTAAATACGTATAAAAAAATATGTACAAAATACACATATAATCATGTAATTCGTATCAAAATAAATAAACAAAATACCAATAAAATAATATAAATTTGTATAAGTAAACGTGTATGTTGCATATTTTTTCAATACAAATTTACCTTATTATATACGCATTTTTTATATTAATTTTAATATATGTGTATTTGAATATATATTTTGATACAAATTTACATTTTTTTATGTATTTTCTATATTTATTTCAATTCAAATTTAGCTTATTTTATGTGTCTTTTGTATATCTATTTTCATACAAATTTAATTATTTTTATTTTATACAATTTTACGTTAATTTATGTGTATTTTGTATATTTATATTTATACAAGTAAACATTCTTTTATTGGCATTTAGTTTATTTATTTTGATACGAATTTACATTATTTTATGTGTATTTTGTATACATTTTCTTATACGTATTTACTTCATTTTATGTGTATTTTATATATATATTTTTATAGAAATCTACGTTATTTTATGTGTATTCGTATATATATTTTGAAACAAATTTACATTGTTTTATGTGTGTTTTGCATATCTATTTCAATACAAATTTACCTTATGGTATGTGCATTTTGTATATTTATTGTAATACAAATTTAAATATTTTGTGTATTTTTGTATATATATTTTCATAAAAAATGCGTTGTTTTATGGGTATTTTGCATCTTTATTTTCATACAAATTTACATTATTTTATTAATATTCTGTGTATTTATTTTGATACTATCTTACATTATTCTATTTGTGTTTTGTATATATATTTTTTATACATATATACATTATTTAATGTGTATTTTCTATATATATTTCATACAAATTTACGTTATTTTAAGTGTATTTGTTTATATATTTTCATTCAAATATACATTATTTTATGTGAATTTTGTATATGTATTTCAATAGAAATTTAACTAGTTTTATGTGTATTTTGTATATATATTTTTATACAAATTTAAATTATTTTTGTGTATTTTTTTAATAGAGTTTTATACAAATTTACAATATTTTATGTGTATTTTGTATATCTATTTTCATACAAATACACATTCTTTTACTGATATTTTGTTTATTTATTTTGATGCGAATTTACAATATTTAATGTGTATTGTGTATATATATTTTTATACGTATTTACGTCATTTCATGTGTATTTTGTATATATATTTCTATAGAAATATACGTTATTTTATGTGTATTCGTATATATATTTTGAAACAAATATACATTGTTTTATGTGCATTTTGTATATTTTGTATATGCAAAATACACATAAAGTTAGGCAAATTTGTATTGAAATACATATACAAAACTCACATAAAATAATGTAAATTTGTATGAAAATATATAAACAAATACTTATAAAATCACGTAAATTTGGATAAAATATATATATACAAAATATACATTAAATATTTTAAATATGTATAAAAATATATTATATTATATATATTTTTATTGATATTTGCGTTATTTATGTGTATATTTTATTGGTATTTTGTCTATTTGTTTTGATACGAATTACATGATTATTTGTGTATTTTTTACATCTTTTTTATACGTATTTACATTATTTAATGTGTATTTTGTTTATATATTTTTATACAAATTTACGTTATTATATGTGTATTTGTATAGGTATTTTGATACAAATTTATTTTATGTATTTTGTATATATATTTGAATTCAAATTTAGCTTATTTTATGTGTATTTTGTATATCTATTTATTTTAATAGAAAATCAAATATATTATGTTTTTTCGTATATAAATTTTAAAAAAAAATGCGTTATTTTATGGGTATTTTGCATCTTAATTTTCATACAAATTTACATTATTTTATTAATATTTTCTGTATTTATTTTGATAAGATTTTACATTATTTTATTTGTGTTTTGTATATATTTTTTTATACATATTTACATTATTTAATGTTTTTTTTTGCATATATATTTGATACAAATTTACGTTATTTTAAGTCTATATGTTTATATATTTTCATTCAAATTTACATTATTTTATGTGTATTGTGTATATGTATTTCAATACAAATTTACCTATTTTTATATGTTTTTTGTATATTTATTTTCATACAAGTTTAAATTATTTTTGTGTATTTTTGTATATAGTTTTATACAAATTTAGGTTATTTTATGTGTATTTTGTATATCTATTTTCATACAAATACACATTCTTTTCATGATATTTTGTTTATTTATTTTGACACGAATTAACATTATTTAATGTGTATTTTGTATATATATTTTTATACGTATTTACATTATTTCAAGTGTATTTTGTATATATATTTCTATAGAAATCTGCGTTATTTTATGTGTATTCGAATATATATTTTGAAACAAATTTACATTGTTTTATGTGAATTTTGCATATTTTTTCAATACAAATTTACCTTATTGTATGTGCATTTTGTATATTAATTTTAATACAAATTTGATTAATCTATGTGTATTTTTGTATATGTATTTTTATAAAAATATGTAATTAGTTAAATTTGTATTTAAATACATGTACAAAATACACATAAAATAATGTAAATTTGTATGAAATGAAAACAAATTCACATAAAATAACGTACATTTGTATAAAATAGATATACAAAATAATTTTATGTGTATTTTGTATATTTATTTTCATACAAATTTAAATTATTTTTGTGTATTTTTGTATATAGTTTTTTCATACAAATACACATTCTTTTATTGATATTTTGTTTATTTATTTTGACGAGAATTTAAATTATTTAATGTTTATTTTGTATATATATTTTTATACGTATTTACATCATTTCATGTGTATTTTGTATATATATTTCTATAGAAATCTACGTTATATTATGTGTATTCGTATATAGATTTTTAAACAAATTTACACTTTTATGTGTATTTTGCATATTTTTTCAATACAAATTTACCTTATTGTATATGCATTTTGAATATTAATTTTAATACAAATTTAATTATTCTATGTGTATTTTTGTATATGTATTTTTATAAAAATATGCTTTATTTTATGTGTATTTTGCATCTTTATTTTCATACAAATTTACGTTATTTTATTGATATTCTGCTCATTCATTTTGATACGATTTGACATTATTCTATGTGTATTTTGTATATATTTTTCAAACAAATTTACGTTATTTTATGTGTATTTGTTTATATATTCTGACACAAATTTACAATATTTTATGGGTATTTTGTATATATATTTCAAAAGAAATTTACCTAGTTTTATGTGAATTTTGAATATCTATTTTCATACAAACTCAAATTATTTTTATGTATTTTTGTATATATTTCAATACAAATTTTAGTTATGTTATGTGTATTTTGTAATCCTATTTTCATTCAAATATATATTATTTTATTGGTATTTTGTTGATTTATATTGATACGAATTTACATTATTTTATATGTACTTTTTATATATATTTTTATACGCATTTACATTATTTAATATTTATTTTGAATATATTATTTTATACAAATTCATGGTATTTTATGTGTATTTGTATATATATTTTCATATAAATTTACATTATTTTATGTGTATTTTATACATATATTTCATTACAAATTTACCTTATTTTATGTTTATTTTGTATGTGTATTTTGTACATTTATATTTATACAAATACACATTCTTTTATTGGTATTTTGTTTATTTATTTTGTTTCGAATTTATATTATTTTATGTGTATTTTGTTTACATTTTTTCATACGTATTTACCTAATGTTATGTGTATTTTGTATATATATTTTTATAGAAATCTACGTTATTTTATGTGTATTCGTATATATATTTTGAAACAAATTTACTTTGTTTTATATGTATTTTTGCATATCTCTTTCAATAGAAGTTTACCTTATTGTATGTTCATTTTGTATATTTATTTCAATACAAATTTGAATATTTTATGTGTATTTTGGTATATATATTTTTATAAGAAATGCGCTATTTGATGGGAATTTTGCATCTTTATTTTCATACAAATTTACATTATTTTATTAATATTCGGTGTATTTATTTTGATACGATCTTACATTATTCTATTTGTTTTTTGTGTATATTTTTTTTTATACATATTTACATTATTTAATGTATATCTTGCATATATATTTCATACAAATTCATTATCTATTATTTATTTTCATACAAATACACATTCTTTTCATGATATTTTGTTTATTTATTTTGACACGAATTTACATTACTTAATTTGTATTTTATATATATATTTTTATACGTATTTACATAATTTCATGTGTATTTTGTATATATATTTCTATAGAAATCTACGTTATTTTATATGTATTCGTATATATATTTTGAAACAAATTTACAATGTTTTATTTGTATTTTGCGTTTTTTTTTCAATACAAATTTACCTTATTGTATGTGTGCATTTTGTATATTAATTTTAATACAAATTTAATTATTCTATGGGTATTTTTGTTTATGTATTTTAAAAAAAAATATATGCTTTATCTTATGGGTATTTTGCATCTTTGTTTTCATACAAATTTAAATTATTTTATTGATATTCTGTGTACTTATTTTGATACGATTTTACATTATTCTATGTATAACAAAAATAAATACAGAATACAAAAAAATAGATATGCAAAATACATATAAACAATGCAAATGTGTTTCAAAATATATATACGAATACACATGACATGGGTATTTTGAATCTTAATTTTCATACAAACTTACATTATTTTATTAATATTTTCTGTATCTATTTTGATACGATTTTACATTATTTTATTTGTGTTTTGTATATATTTTTTTATACATATTTACATTATTTAATGTGTTTTTTGTATATATATTTGATACAAATTTACGTTATTTTAAAAGTCTATATGTTTATATATTTTCATTCAAATTTACATTATTTTATGTGTATTTTGTATATGTATTTCAATACAAATTTACCTAATTTTATGTTTTTAGTATATTTATTTTCATACAAGTTTAAATTATTTTTGTTTATTTTTGTATATAGTTTTATACAAATTTAGGTTATTTTGTGTGTATTTTGTATATCTATTTTCATACAAATACACATTCTTTTCATGGTATTTTTTTTTTGACACGAATTAACGTTATTTAATGTGTATTTTGTATATATATATTTTTATACGTATTTACATTATTTCAAGTGTATTTTGTATATATATTTCTATAGAAATCTACGTTATTTTATGTGTATTCGTATATATATTTTGAAACAAATTTACATTGTTTTATGTGTATTTTGCATATTTTTTCAATACAAATTTACCTTATTGTATGTGCATTTTGTATATTAATTTTAATACGAATTTGATTAATCTATATGTATTTTTGTGTGTGTATTTTTATAAAAATATGCTTTATTTTATGGGTATTTTGCATCTTTATTTTCATACAAATTTACATTATTTTATTGATATTCTGTGTATTTATTTGGTATGATTTTACATTATTCTATGTGTATTTTGTATATATATTTTATATAAAATGTATTTGTTTTCATTTCATACAAATCTACATTATTTTATGTGTTTTTTGTACATGTATTTAAATACAAATTTAACTAGTTATATGTGTATTTTGTATATCTATTTTGTATGTATATTTTCATAGAAATTTTCTCTATTTTATGAGTATTCGTATATATATTTTGATACAAATCTACATTATTGATGTGTATTTTGCATATCTATTTCAATACAAATTTTCTTTATTGTACGTGCATTTTGTATATTTATTTTAATACAAATTTATTTATTTTATATGTATTTTTGTATATATATTTTTATGCAAATATGCGTTATTATATGGATATTTTGCAGCTTTATTTTCATACAAATTTACATTATTTTATTGATATTCTCTTTATTTATTTTGATACGATTTAACATTATTCTATGTGTATTTTGTATATATTTTTTATACATATTTACATTATTTAAGGTTTATTTTGTATATATATTTTATCCAAATTTACATTATTTTATGTGTATTTGTTTATATATTTTTATACAAATTTACATTATTTTATGTGTATTTTGTATATACATTTTCATAAAAAAACTACGTTATTTTATTGTGTGTATTCGTATATATTTTGATACAAATTTTATACAAATTCATGTTATTTAATGTGTATTTGTATATATATTTTCATACAAATTTATATTATTTGATGTGTATTTTTTCATATATTTCATTACAAATTTACCTTATTTTATGTTTATTTTGTATATTTATTTCATTCAATTTTAAATTATTTTATGTGTATATTTGTATTTGTATTTAGGTTATTTTATGTGTATTTTGTATATATATTTTCATCCAAAATTACATTATTATATTGGTATTTTCTTAATTTAATTCGATACGAATTTAAATTATTTCATAGGTATTTTGTATACATATTTTTATACTCATTTACATTATCTAATGTGTGTTTTGTATATATATTTTTATGCAAATTTATTTTATGTTCATTTTTGTATATATATTTTTATAGAAATTTGCGTTATTTTATGTATATAGTTTTATATAAATTAACGTTATTTTATGTGCATTTTGTATATTTATATTTATACAAATACACATTCTTTTATTGCTATATTGTTTATTTATATTTATACGAGTTTACATTATTTTATGTGTATTTTGTATACATTTTTTTATACGTATTTATTTAATTTTATGTGTATTTTGTATATGTATTTTTATAGAAATCTACGTTATTTTATGTGTATTCGCATATATATTTTGAAACAAATTTACATAATTTTATATGTATTTTGCATATCTATTTCAATACAAATTTACCTTATTGTATGTGCATTTTGTATATTTATTTTGATTTAAATTCAAATATGTTATGTGTATTTTGGTATCAATAATTTTATAAAAAATGCGTTATTTTATAGGTATTTTGCATCTTAATTTTCATACAAATTTACATTATTTTATTAATATTCTGTGTATATATTTTGATACGATTTTACATTATGCTATTTGAGTTTTGTATATATTTTTTTATACATATTTACATTATTTAATGTGTATTTTGATTATATATTTTATTCAAATTTGCGTTATTATATGTGTATTTGTTTATATATTTTCTTTCAAATTTACATTATTTTATGTGTATTTTGTATATGTATTTCAATAGAAATTAACCTAATTTTATGTGTATTTTGTATATTTCTTTTCATACAAATTTAAATTATTTTTGTGTATTTTTGTATAGAGTTTTATACAAATTTAGGTTATTTTATGTACACATTTACATTATTTAATGTGTGTTTTGTATATATTTTTTATCCAAAGTTAATTTATTTTACTTTCACTTTTTACATATATTTTTAAAGAAATTAGCGTTATTTTATATGTATTTGTATATGTTTTCTCATACAAATTTACATTATTTTATTGCTATTTTGTTTATTTATTTTGATACGAATTACATGATTATATGTGTATTTTGTACATATTTTTTATACGTATTTACATTACTTAATATGTATTTTGTTTATATATTTTTAAACAAATTTACGTTATTATATGTATTTTTATAAATATTTTGATACAAATTTACATTATTTTATGTATTTTGTATATACATTTCAATTCAAATTTAGCTTATTCTATCTGTATTTTGTATATCTATTTTCATACGAATTTAATTACTTCTGTGTATTTTTGTATATAGTTTTATACAAATTTACGTTATTTTATGTGTATTTTGTATATTTATATTTATACAAATACACATTCTTTTATTGGTATTTTGTTTATTTATTTTGATACGAATTTACATTATTTTATGTATATTTTGTATACATTTTTTTATACGTATTTTCTTCATTTTACGTGTATTTTGTATATATATTTTTATACAAATCTACGTTATTTTATGTGTATTCGTATATATATTTTGAAACAAATTTACATTGTTTTATATGTATTTTGCATATCTATTTCAATACAGATTTACCTTATTGTATGTGTATTTTGTATATTTATTTTAATACAAATTAATTTTTTTATGTGTATTTCAAATACACATAAAATAACGTAAATTTGTATGAAAAATATATACAAAATACACATAGAATAATGTCAATTCCTATCAAAATGAATGAGCAGAATATCAATAAAATAATGTAAATTTGTATGAAAATAAAGATGCAAAATACCCAAAAAATAATGAATAAGTTTATAAAAATACAGATACAAAAATACACATCGAATAATTAAATTTGTATTAAAATTAATATACAAAATGCGTATATAATAAGATAAATTTGTATTGAAAAAATATTCAACATACACGTTTACTCATACAAATTTATATTATTTTATTGGTATTTTGTTTATTTATTTTGATACGAATTACATGATTATATGTGCATTTTGTACATATTATTTTATACGTATTAACATTATTTAATGTGTATTTTGTTTATATATTTTCATACAAATTTACGTTATTATATGTGTATTTGTATAAATATTCTGATACAAATTTACTTTATTTCATGTATTTTGTATATATATTTCAATTCAAATTTAGCTTATTTCGTGTGTATTTTGTATATATTTTCATACAAATTTAATTACTTCTGTGTATTTTTGTATATAGTTTTATATAAATTTACTTTATTTTATGTGTATTTTGTATATTTATATTCATACAAATACACATTTGTATCGTATCAAAATAAATACACAGAATATTAATAAAATAATGTAAATTTGTATGAAAATAAAGAAGCAAAATACCCATAAAATAATGCATTTTTTTAAAAATATATATACAAAAATACACATAAAAAATTTATTTGTATTAAAATAAATATACAAAATACACATACAATAAGGTAAATCTGTATTGAAATAGATATGCAAAATACATATAAAACAATGTAAATTTGTTTCAAAATACATATACGAACACACATAAAATAACGTAGATTTGTATAAAAATATATATACAAAATACACGTAAAACGAAGTATATACGTATAAAAAAATGTATACAAAATACACATAAAATAACGTAAATTCGTATCATAATAAATAAACAAAATACCAATAAAAGAATTTGTATTTGTATAAATATAAATATACAAAATACACATAAAATAACGTAAATTTGTATAAAACTATATACAAAAAAACACAGAAGTAATTAAATTCGTTTGAAAATAGATATACATAATACAGATAAAATAAGCTAAATTTGAATTGAAATGTATATACAAAATACATAAAATAATGTAAATTTGTATCAAAATATATAAACAAAATACACATTAAGTAATGTAAATACGTATAAAAAATATGTACAAAATACACATATAAGCATGTAATTCGTATCAAACTAAATAAACAAAATAGCAATAAAATAATGTAAATTTGTATGAGAAAACATATACAAATACATATAAAATAACGCTAATTTCTATAAAAATATATGTCCAAAAATAAACGTAAAATAAATTATCTTTGGATAAAAATATATATACAAAACACACATTAAATAATGTAAATGCGTACATAAAATAACCTAAATTTGTATAAAACTATATACAAAATTACACAAAAATAATTTAAATTTGTATGAAAAGAAATATACAAAATACACATAAAATTAGGTTAATTTCTATTGAATTACATATACAAAATACACATAAAATAATGTAAATTTGAAAGAAAATATATAAACAAATACACATATAATAACGTAAATTTGTATGAAATATATATACAAAATACACATTAAATAATGTAAATATGTATAAAAAAATATATACAAAACACAAATAGAATAATGTAAAATCGTATCAAAATATATACACAGAATATTAATAAAATAATGTAAATTTGTATGAAAATTAAGATGCAAAATACCTATAAAATAACGCATTTTTTATAAAATTATTGATACCAAAATACACATAAAATATTTGAATTTGTATCAAAATAAATATACAAAATACACATACAATAAGGTAAATTTGTATTGAAATAGATATGCAAAATACATATAAAATAATGTAAATTTGTTTCAAAATATATATGCGAATACACATAAAATAACGTAGATTTCTATAAAAATACATCTACAAAATAACCATAAAATTAAGTAAATACGTATAAAAAAATGTATACAAAATACACATAAAATAATGTAAATTAGTATAAATATAAATAAACAATATAGCAATAAAAGAATGTTTATTTGTATAAATATAAATATACAAAATGCACATAAAATAACGTAAATTTATATAAAACTATATAAATAAAATAACGCAAATTTCTATAAAAATATATGTACAAAAATGAACATAAAATAAATTTGCATAAAAATATATATAGAAAACACACATTAGATAATGTAAATGAGTATAAAAATATGTATACAAAACACCTATGAAATAATCTAAATTCGTATCGAATTAAATTAAGAAAATACCAATATAATAATGTAATTTTGGATGAAAATATATATACAAAATACACATAAAATAACCTAAATACAAATACAAATATACACATAAAATAATTTAAAATTGAATGAAATAAATATACAAAATAAACATAAAATAAGGTAAATTTGTAATGAAATATATGAAAAAATACACATAAAATAATATAAATTTGTATGAAAATATATATACAAATACACATTAAATAACATGAATTTGTATAAAATTTGTATCAAAATATATACGAATACACACAATAAAATAACGTAATTTTTTATGAAAATGTATATACAAAATACACATAAAATAATGTAAATTTGTATAAAAATATATAAACAAATACACGTAAAATAATGTAAATTTGGATAAAATATATATACAAAATAAACCTTAAATAATGTAAATATGTATAAAAATATATACAAAATACACATAGAATAATGTTAAATCGTATCAAAATAAATAAAGAGAATATCAATAATATAATGTAAATTTGTATGAAAATAAAGCTGCAAAATATCCATAAAATAACGCATATTTGCATAAAAATATATATACAAAAATCCATATAAAATAATTAAATTTGTATTAAAATAAATATACAAAATGCACGTACAATTAAGAAAATTTGTATTGAAATAGATATGCAAAATACACATCAATAATGTAAATTTGTATCAAAATATATATACGAATACACATAAAATAGAGTAAATTTCTATGAAAATATACATACAAAATAGATATACAAAATACACATATAACTAGTTAAATTTGTATTTAAATACATGTACAAAAAACACATAAAATAATGTAGATTTGTATGAAATGAAAACAAATACATTTTATATAAAATATATATACAAAATACACATAGAATAATGTAAAATCATACCAAATAAATACACAGAATATCAATAAAATAATGTAAATTTGTATGAAAATAAAGATGCAAAATACCCTTAAAATAAAGCATATTGTTATAAAAATACATACACAAAAATACACATAGATTAATCAAATTTGTATTAAAATTAATATACAAAATGCACATACAATAATGTAAATTTGTATTGAAAAAATATGCAAAATACACATAAAACAATGTAAATTTGTTTCAAAAACGTAGATTTCTATAAAAATATATATACAAAATACACTTGAAATAATGTAAATACGTATAAAAATATATACAAAATGCACATTAAATAATGTTAATTCGTGTCAAAATAAATAAAAAAATATCATGAAAAGAATGTGTATTTGTATGAAAATAGATATACAAAATACACATAAAATAACCTAAATTTTTATAAAACTATATACAAAAATAAACAAAAATAATTTAAACTTGTATGAAAATAAATATACAAAAAACATAAAATTAGGTAAATTTTATTGAAATACATATACAAAATACACATAAAATAATGTAAATTTGAATGAAAATATATAAACATATAGACTTAAAATAACGTAAATTTGTATCAAATATATATACAAAAAACACATTAAATAATGTAAATATGTATAAAAATATATATACAAAACACAAATAAAATAATGTAAAATCGTATCAAAATAAATACAGAAAATATTATTAACCCGTACAGTGTTTAGTACGTACATATACGCACCTCTTAGGGAAGTGTTTAGTACGTATATATACTCATGCTCTTTTGAGGGCTTATACGCCCTTTATTTTTGTTTGTGTATGTAACATTGTTCATTGAGAGTAAAGAGCAATAATTTGACAAGTCTTAGTATTTTTAAATGGACGTTAAAGGGCCTTTCTGTACATTTGTCCGCATTCCAACAAAAAATCATTATACAAGAAGGTAAGTTCTAGGAAATTATTCCTTGATTCTATGATCAGTAAGGCATGAGGAATAGTAAATTACACTTCAAAGAAATCGGAAATGAAAACTGATCGTCGGAAGCATCATAATATTATGTTAAGCTTTGAGAACTGCGATTGTAGTAGAGACGGCCTTGAAGCGAGCAGTGTTGCCTGATGCGCATCCAACCATTTTTTTGTACTTACTCTTATTGTTTAATTTCTTAGTTTTTTTTTTTTTTGTGATATAAAGGAGTACTTATACATTACTCACGATATAGGGTTGTGAGAAGTGTTTATAATGTAATGAATATAGGCTCTAAAAAAAATTAATATAAATTTCCCTTTCATGGTATGACATCGTCTGCTCTGCGACGGAGAAAAAATAAGAGGACGAACACCTTAGGGTAGTCGCGCCTCCATTCCTCACATACAAATAATATATATATATATATATATATATATATATATATATATATATATATATATATATATATATATATATATATATATATATATATATATATATATATATATATATATCAAATAATTTGTATTTTGTTTTACATTTTATGGGACAAATAAAAAAAATTAAAAAACAAAAAAAGGGAAACCTGGCATGACCCCTATCGATGACAAAAGACGACACTGTACGGGTTAAAATAATGTAAATTTGTATAAAAATTAAGATGCAAAATACCCATAAAATAACGCATTTTTTATAAAAATATATATACGAAAAAACATAAAATATTTGATTTTGTATTAAAATAAATAGATATACAAAATACACATAAAATAAGCTAAATTTGAATTAAAATATATATACAAAATACATAAAATAATGTAAATTTGTATCAAAATACCTATACAAATACACATATAATAACGTAAATTTGTATAAAAATATATAAACAAAATACACATTAAATAATATAAATACGTATAAAAAAATGTAAAAAATACACAAACAATCATGTAATACGTATCAAAATAAATAGACAAAATACCAATAAAAAAATGTAAATTTCTATGAGAAAACATATACAAAATACAAATATACATTCTTTTATTGGAGTTTTGTGTATTTAATTTTTTACGAATTTACAATATTTTATGTGTATTTTGTATATATATTTTTCTACGTATTTAAACTATTTTATGTGTATTTTATATATACATTTTCATAAAAATTTACGTTATTTTATTGTGTGTATTCGTATATATTTTGAGACATTTTATACAAATTCATGTTATTTTATGTGTATTTGTATATATATTTTCACACAAATTTATATTATTTTATGTGTATTCTTACATATATTTCATTACAAATTTACCTTATTTTATGTTTATTTTGTATATTTATTTCATTCAATTTTAAATTATTTAATGTGTATATTTGTATTTGTATTTAGGTTATTTTATGTGTGTTTTCTATATATATTTTCATCCAAAATTACATTATTTTATTGTTATTTTCTTAATTTAACTCGATACGAGTTTAGATTATTTCATAGGTATTTTGTATGCATATTTTTATACTCATTTACATTATCTAATGTGTGTTTTGTATATATTTTTTTATGCAAACTAATTTTATGTGCATTTTTGTACATATATTTTTATAGAAACTTAAAACGTTATTTTAAGTGTATTTTGATTATTTAATTAGTTTTTTGTTTATTTATTTTGATACGAATGACTTGATTATTGGTGTATTTTGTAAATATTTTTTTTATACGTATTTACATTACTTAATGTGTATTTTGTTTATAATTTTTTTTTAGAAATTTACGTTATTATATGTGTATTTGTTAAAAATATTTTGAAACGAATTTACTTTATTTTATGTATTTTGTATATATATTTCAATTCAAATTTAGCTTATTTTGTGTGTATTTTGTATATCTATTTTCATGCAAATTTAATTACTTCTGTGTATTTTTGTATATAGTTTTATACAAATTTACGTTATTTTATGTGCATTTTGTATATTTATATTTATACAAATACACATTCTCTTATTGGTATTTTGTTTATTTATATTTATAGAAATTTACATTATTTTATGTGTATTTTGTATACATTTTTGATTCGTATTTACTTAATTTTATTTGTATTTTGTATATATATATTTATAGAAATCTACGTTATTTTATGTGTATTCGTATATATTTTGAAACAAATTTACATTGTTTTATATGTTTTTTGCATATCTATTTCAATACAAATTTACCTTATTGTATGTGCATTTTGTATATTTATTTTAATACAAATTCAAATATTTTATGTGTATTTTGGTATATATAATTTTATAAAAAATGCGTTATTTTATAGGTATTTTGCATCTTAGTTTTATACAAATGTACATTATTTTATTAATATTCTGTGTATATATTTTGATACGATTTTATATTATACTATTTGTGTTTTGTATATATTTTTTTATACATATTTTCATTATTTAATGTGTATTTTTATATATATTTTATACAAATTAACGTCATTTTAAGTGTATTTGTTTATATAATTTCATTCAAATTTACATTATTTTAAGTGTATTTTGTATATGTATTTCAATACAAATTTACTTAATTTTATGTGTATTTTGTATATATATTTTCTTACAAATTTAAATTATTTTGTGTTTTTTTGTTTATACATATAGAGTAAATTTCTATGAAAATATATATTCAAAATACATATAAAATTATGTAAATAAGTATAAAATATATATATATCAAATACACCTAAAAAAAAATGAAAATGCGTATCAAAATAAATAAACAAAATTCCGATAAAAGAACGTATATTTGTAGGAAAATAAATATACAAAATACACATAAAATTACGAAAATTTGAATAAAAATATATACAAAAAAACAAAAAAAGAAATTTCAATTTGTATGAAAATAGATATACAAAATACACATATAATTAGTTAAATTTGTATTGAAATACATGTACAAAATACACATAAAATAATGTAAATTTGTATGAAATCAAAACAAATTCACATAAAATAACGTACATTTGTATAAAATAGATATACAAAATATACATAGAATAATGTAAAATCGTATCAAAATAAATACACAGAATATCAATAAAATAATGTAATTTTGTATGAAAATAAAGATGCAAAATACCCATAAAATAAAGCATTTTTTTTTTTAAATACATATACAAGAATACACATAGAATAATTAAATTTGTATTAAAATTAATATACAAAATGCACGTACAATAAGGGAAATTTGTATTGAGAAAATATACAAAATGCACATAAAACAATGTATATTTGTTTCAAAATATATATACGAATACACATAAAATAACGTATATTTCTATAGAAATATATATAAAAAATAAATATGAAATGACGTAAATACGTATCAAAATATATATACACAATACACATTAAATAATGTAAATTAGCATCAAAATAAATAAACAAAATATCAATAAAAGAATGTGTATTTGTATGAAAATAGATATACAAAATACATATAAAATATTGTAAATTTGTATAAAACTCTATTAAAAAAATACACAAAAATAATTCAAATTTGAATAAAAATATATACAAAATACACATAAAACTAGTTGAATTTCTATTGAAATACATATACCAAAATACACATAAAATATTTAAATTTATATTACAATAAATATACAAAATGCACATACAATAAGGTAAATTTGTATTGAAATAGATATGCAAAATACACATAAAACAATGCAAATTTGTTTCAAAATATATATACGAATACACATAAAATAACGTAGATTTCTATAAAAATATATATACAAAATACACATAAAATGAAGTAAATACGTATAAGAAAATGTATACAAAATACCCATAAAATAATGTAAACTCGTATCAAAATAAATAAACTAAATGCCAATAAAAGAATGTTTACTTGTATAAATATAAATATACAAAATACACATAAAATTACGTAAAATTGTATAAAACTATATACAAAAATAAATAAAAATAATGAAATTTGTATGAAAATAGATATACAAAAGACACATAAAATAAGCTAAATTTGAATTGAAATAAATATAGAAAATACATAAAATAATGTAAATTTGTATCAAAATATATATTCAAATACACATATATTAAAATTAATATACAAAATGCGTATATAATAAGGTAAATTTGTATTGAAAAAATATGCAACTTACACGTTTACTCATACAAATTTATATTATTTTATTGGTATTTTGTTTATTTATTTTGATGCGAATTACATGATTATATGTGTATTTTGTACATATATTTTTATACGTATTTACATTATTTAATGTGTATTTTGTTTATATATTTTCATACAAATTTACGTTATTATATGTGTATTTGTATAAATATTTTGATACAAATTTACTTTATTTCATGTATTTTGTATATATATTTCAATTCAAATTTAGCTTATTTTGTGTGTATTTTGTATATATTTTCATACAAATTTAATTACTTCTGTGTATTTTTGTATATAGTTTTATATAAATTTACGTTATTTTATGTATATATATATATATATATATATATATATATATATATATATATATATATATATATATATATATATATATATATATATATATATATATATATATTTATATTTATATATATATATAAATACACATTCTTTTATTGCTATTTTGTTTATTTATTTTGATACAAATTTACATTATTTTATGTGTATTTTGTATACATTTTTTTATACGTATTTACTTCATTTTATGTGGATTTTGTATATATATTTTTATAGAAATCTACGTTATTATATGTGTATTCGTTATATATTTTGAAACAAATTTACATTGTTTTATATGTATTTTGCATATCTATTTCAATATAAATTTACCTTATTGTATGTGTTTTTTGTATATTTATTTAAATACAAATTTAATTTTTGATGTGTATTTTGGTATATATATTTTTATAAATAAAAAAATGCGTTATTTTATGGGTATTTTGCTTCTTTACTTTCATACAAATTTACATTATTTTATTAATATTCTGTGTATTTATTTTGATACGATTTTACATTATTCTATTTGTGTTTTGTACATATTTTTTTATACAAATTTACGTTATTTTAAGTGTATTTGTTTATGTATTTTCATTCAAATTTACATTATTTTATGTGTATTTTGTGTATGTATTTCAATACAAATTTACCTAATTTTATGTGTATTTTGTATATTTATTTTCATAGAAATTTAAAATATTTTTGTGTATTTTTGTATATAGTTTGATACAAATTTAGGTTATTTTATGTGTATTTTGTATATCTATTTTCATACAAATACACATTCTTTTATTGATATTTTGTTTATTTATTTTGATGCGAATTTTATGTGAATTTGTTTTCATTTCATACAAATTTACATTATTTTATGTGTATTTTGTACATGTATTTAAATACAAATTTAACTAATTATATGTGTATTTTGTATATCTATTTTCCTACAAATTGAAATTTATTTTTTTGTTTTTTTGTATATATTTTTATTCAAATTTTCGTAATCTTATAAAAATATATATACCAAAATACACATAAAATATTTAAATTTGCATTGAAATAAATATACAAAATGCACATACAATAAGGTAAATTTGTATTGAAAGAGATATGCAAAAATACATATAAAAGAATGTAAATTTGTTTCAAAATATATATACGAATACAAATAAAAAAACGTAGATTTCTATAAAAATATACATACAAAATACACATAAAATTAAGTAAATACGTATAAAAAAATGTATACAAAATACACATAAAATAATGTAAATTCGAATTAAAATAAATAAACAAAATACCAATAAAAGAATGTGTATTTAGATAAATATAAATATACAAAATACACATACAAAATAAACATAAAATAAGGTAGATTTGTAAAAAAATATATTTACAAAATACACATAAAATAATGTAAATTTATATAAAAATATATATACAAATACACATAAAATACCATGAATTTGTATAAAAATATATATTCAAAATAAATATTAAATTATGAAAAGCGTATAAAAATATATATACAAAGTACATATAAAATAATGTAAATTCGTATCAATATAAATCAACAAAACACCAATAAAATAATATATATTTGAATGAAAATAAATTTACAAAATACACATAACATAACTAAAATTTGTATTAAAATATATACAAAAATACATAGAAATAATTTGAGTTTGTATGAAACTAGATATACAAAATACATATAAAACTAGGTAAATTTCCTTTGAAATGTATATACAAAATACCCATAAAATATTGTAAATTTGTGTCAAAATATATAAACAAATACACATAAAATAACGTAAATTTGTATGAAAAATATATACAAAATACCCATAGAATAATGTCAATTCGTATCAAAATGAATGAGCAGAATATCAATAAAATAATGTATATTTGTATGAAAATAAAGATGCAAAATACCCAAAAATAAAGCATATGTTTATAAAAATACAGATACAAAAATACACATTGAATAATTAAATTTGTATTAAAATTAATACACAAAATGCGTATATAATAAGGTAAATTTGTATTGAAAAAATATGCAACATACACGTTTACTCATACAAATTTATATTATTTTATTGGTATTTTGTTTATTTATTTGATACGAATTACATGATTATATGTGTATTTTGTACATATTACAAACATAAAATAACGCAAATTTGTATGAAAAATATATAAAAATACACATAGAATAATGTCAATTCATATCAAAAAATGAATGAGCAGAATATCAATAAAATAATGTAAATTTGTATGAAAATAAAGATGCAAATACCCAAAAAATAAAGCATATGTTTATAAAATACAGATACAAAATACACATCGAATAATTAAATTTGTATTAAAATTAATATACAAAATGCGTATGTAATAAGGTAAATTTGTATTGAAAAATATACAACATACGTTTACTCATAAAATTTACATTATTTAATTAGTTTTTTGTTTATTTATTTTGATACGAATGACTTGATTATTGGTGTATTTTGTAAATATTTTTTTATACGTATTTACATTACTTAATGTGTATTTTGTTTATATATTTTTTTTACAAATTTACGTTATTATATGTGTATTTGTTAAAAATATTTTGAAACGAATTTACTTTATTTTATGTATTTTGTATATATATTTCAATTCAAATTTAGCTTATTTTGTGTGTATTTTGTATATATTTTCATACAAATTTAATTACTTCTGTGTATTTTTGTATATAGTTTTATACAAATTTACGTTATTTTATGTGCATTTTGTATATTTATATTTATACAAATACACATTCTCTTATTGGTATTTTGTTTATTTATATATAGGAATTTACATTATTTTATGTGTTTTTGTATACATTTTTGATCGTATTAACTTAATTTTATTTGTATTTTGTATATATATTTATAGAAATCTACGTTATTTTATGTGTATTCGTATATATATTTTGAAACAAATTTACATTGTTTTATATGTATTTTGCATATCTATTTCAATACAAATTTACCTTATTGTATGTGTTTTTGTATATTTATTTTAATACAAATTCAAATATTTTATGTGTATTTTGGTATATATAATTTAAAAAAAAGCGTTATTTTATAGGTATTTTGCATCTTAGTTTTCATACAAATATACATTATTTTATTAATATTCTGTGTATATATTTTGATACGATTTTATATTATACTATTTGTGTTTTGTATATATTTTTTTATACATATTTTCATTATTTAATGTGTATTTTTTATATATATTTTATACAAATTAACGTCATTTTAAGTGTATTTGTTTATATAATTTCATTCAAATTTACATTATTTTAAGTGTATTTTGTATATGTATTTCAATACAAATTTACCTAATTTTATGTGTATTTTGTATATTTATTTTCATACAAATTTAAATTATTTTTGTGTTTTTTTGTATATACATATAGAGTAAATTTCTATGAAAATATATATTCAAAACATATATAAAATTATGTAAATAAGTATAAAAATATATATATCAAATACACCTAAAAAAATGAAAATTCGTATCAAAATAAATAAAATTCCGATAAAAGAACGTATATTTGTAGGAAAATAAATATACAAAATACACATAAAATTAAGAAACTTTTAATAATAGTATATACAAAAAAACAAAAAAATAAATTTCAATTTGTATGAAAATAGATATACAAAATACACATATAATTAGTTAAATTTGAATTTAAATACATGTATATTTGATACAAATTTACGTAATTTTAAGTCTATATGTTTATATATTTTCATTCAAATTTACATTATTTTCAGTGTATTTTGTATATTTATTTTCATACAAGTTTAAATTATTTTTGTGTATTTTTGTATATAGTTTTATACAAATTTAGGTTATTTTATGTGTATTTTGTATATCTATTTTCATACAAATACACATTCTTTTCATGATATTTTGTTTATTTATTTTGACACGAATTAACATTATTTGATGTGTATTTTGTATATATTTTTATATGTATTTACATTATTTCAAGTGTATTTTGTATATATATTTCTATAGAAATCTGCGTTATTTTATGTGTATTCGTAATATATTTTGAAACAAATTTACATTGTTTTATGTGTATTTTGCATATTTTTTCAATACAAATTTACCTTATTGTATATGCATTTTGTATATTAATTTTAATACAAATTTGATTAATCTATGTGTATTTTTGTATATGTATTTTTATAAAAATATGCATTATTTTATGGGTATTTTGCATCTTTATTTTCATACAAATCTACATTATTTTATTGATATTCTGTGTATTTATTTTGATATGTTTTTACATTATTCTATGTGTATTTTGTATATATATTTTATATAAAATGTATTTGTTTTCATTTCATACAAATCTACATTATTTTATGTGTTTTTTGTACATGTATTTAAATACAAATTTAACTAGTTATATGTGTATTTTGTATATCTATTTTGTATGTATATTTTCATAGAAATTAACTCTATTTTATGAATATTCGTATATATATTTTGATACAAATTTACATTATTGATGTGTATTTTGCATATCTATTTCAATACAAATTTACTTTATTGTACGTACATTTTGTATATTTATTTTAATACAAATTTAATTATTTTATATGTATTTTTGTATTTTTTTATGCAAATATGCGTTATTATATGAATATTTTCCATCTTTATTTTCATACAAATTTACATTATTTTATTGATATTCTCTTTATTTATTTTGATTCGATTTAACATTATTCTATGTGTTTTTTGTATATATTTTTTTATACATATTTACATTATTTAATGTTCATTTTGTATATATTTTTTATCCAAATTTACAATATTTTATGTGTATTTGTTTATATATTTTCATACATATTTACATTATTTTAGGTGTTTTTTGTATATATATTTTTCTACGTATTTAAGTTATTTTATGTGTATTTTGTATATACATTTTCATAAAAAAATTACGTTATTTTATTGTGTGTATAAGTATATATTTTGATACAAATTTTATACAAATTCATGTTATTTAATGTGTATTTGTATATATATTTTCATACAAATTTATATTATTTTATGTATATTTTTTCGTATATTTCATTACAAATTTACCTTATTTTATGTTTACTTTGTATATTTGTTTCATTCAATTTTAAATTATTTTATGTGTAGATTTGTATTTGTATTTAGGTTATTTTATGTGTATTTTGTATATATATTTTCATCCAAAATTACTTTATTTTATTGGTATTTCTTAATTTAATTCGATACGAATTTAGATTATTTCATAGGTATTTTGTATACATATTTCTATACTCATTTACATTATCTAATGTGTGTTTTGTATATATATTTTTATGCAAATTTATCTAATGTTCATTTTTGTACATATATTTTAATAGAAATTTGCGTTATTTTGTGTATATAGTTTTATATAAATTTACGTTATTTTATGTGCATTTTGTATATTTATATTTATACAAATACACATTCTTTTATTGGTATATTGTTTATCTACATTTATACGAATTTACATTATTTTATGTGTATTTTGTATATGTATTTTTATAGAAATCTACGTTATTTTATGTGTATTCGTATATATATTTTGAAACAAATTTACATTATTTTATATGTATTTTCCATATCTATTTCAATACAATTTTACCATATTGTATGTGCATTTTGTATGTTTATTTTAATACAAGTTCAAATATTTAAGTGTATTTTGGTATCAATAATTTTATAAAAAATGCGTTATTTTATAGGTATTTTGCATCTTAATTTTCATTTTATATGTACTTTGAATATATATTTTTATACGCTCTTACATTATTTATTATTT
This sequence comes from Eriocheir sinensis, assembly GCF_024679095.1. NCBI lineage: Eukaryota > Metazoa > Arthropoda > Malacostraca > Decapoda > Varunidae > Eriocheir > Eriocheir sinensis. The sequence goes on along the minus strand of NW_026110407.1, from coordinate 752,010 downwards.
ATTTTAAATATATATTTTTATACAAATTCATGGTATTTTATGTGTATTTGTATATATATTTTCATATAAATTTACATTATTGTATGTGAATTTTGTACATATATTTTATTACAAATCTACCTTATTTTATGTTTATTTTGTATGTGTATTTTGTATATTTATATTTATCCAAATACACATTCTTTTATTGGTATTTTGTTTATTTACTTTAATTCGAATTTACATTATTTTATGTGTATTTTGAATACATTTTTTTATACGTATTTACTTAATTTTATGTGTATTTTGTATATATATTTTTATAGAAATCTATGTTTTTTTATTTGTATTCATATATATATTTTGAAACAAATTTACATTGTTTTATATGTATTTTTGCATATCTCTTTCAATACAAATTTACCTTATTGTATATGCATTTTGTATATTTATTTCAATACAAATTTAAATATTTTATGTGTATTTTGGTATATATATTTTTATAAGAAATGCGCTATTTGATGGGAATTTTGCATCTTTATTTTCATAAAAATTTACATTATTTTATTAATATTCGGTGTATTTATTTTGATACGATGTTACATTATTCTATTTGTTTTTTGTATATATTTTTTTTATACATATTTAAATTATTTAATATGTATCTTGCATCTTTTATCGTAATTTTGTTTATTTATTTTTATACGAATTTACATTATTTTAGGTGTATTTGATATGTATATTTTTATACTTATTTATATCATTTTATTTGTGTTTTGAATATATATTTTCATAGAAATTTACTCTATTTCATGGGTTTTCGTATATATATTTTGATACAAATTTACATTATTTATGTTTATTTTGCATATCTATTTCAATACAAATTTACCATATTGGATGTGTATTTTGTATATTTATTTTAATACAAATTTAATTATTTTATGTGTATTTTTGTAAAAATATGCGTTATTATTTGGGTATTTTGCATCTTTATTTTCATACAAATTTACATTATTTTATTGATATTCTGTTTATTTATTTTGATACGATTTTACATCATTCTATGTGTATTTTGTATATATATTTTTATACACATTTACATTATTTAATGTATATTTTGTATATATATTTTATATAAATTTACGCTATTTTATGTGTATTTGTTTATATATTTTCATACAAATTTATAATATTTTATGTGTAATTTGTATATGTATTTCAATACAGATTTGCCTAATTTTATGTGTATTTTGCATATCTATTTTCAAACAAATTTAAATTATTTTTATGTATTTTTTATATATTTTTATACAAATTATAGTTATTTTATTTGTATTTTGTATTCATATTTTCCTACAAATATACATTCTTTTAGTGGAATTTTGTTCATTTATTTTCATAAGAATTTACATAATTTTATGTGTATTTTGTATATATATTTTTCTACGTATTTACATTATTTTGTGTATTTTTTATATATATTTTCATAAAAATTTACGTTATTTTATTGTGTGTTCGTATATGATTTAATACAAATTTACATTATTTTATGTTTATTTTGCATATCTATTTCAATATAGATTTACCTTATTGTATGTGTATTTTGTATATTTATTTTAATACAAATTTAATTATTTCATGTGTACTTTGTATACATTTTCTTATACGTATTTACTTCATTTAATGTGTATTTTGTATATATATATTTATAGTAATCTACGTTATTTTATGTGTATTGGTATATATATTTTGAATCAAATTTACATTGTGTTATATGTATTTAGCATATCTATTTAAATATAAATCTACCTTATTGTATGTGCATTTTGTATATTTATTGTAATACAAATTTAAAATTTCTATAATTTTGGTATATATATTTTTATAAAAAGAGTTTTATATAAATTTAAAATATTTTATGTGTATTTTGTATATCTATTTTCATAAAAATTCACATTTTTTATTGATATTTTGTTTATTTATTTTGACGCGAATTCACATTATTTAATGTGTATTGTGTATATATATTTTTATACGTATTTACGTCATTTCATGTGTATTTTGTATATATATTTCTATAGAAATATATGTTATTTTATGAGTATTCGTATATATATTTTGAAACAAATATACATTGTTTTATGTGCATTTTGCATATTTTTTCAATATAAATTAACTTATTGTACGTGCATTTTGTATATTAATTTTAATACAAATTTAATTATTCTATGTGTTTTTTTGTATATGTATTTTCATAAAAAAATGCTTTATTTTATGGGTATTTTGCATCTTTATTTTCATACAAATTTACATTATTTTATTGATATTCTGTGTATTTATATTGATACGATTTTACATTACTCTATGTATATTTTGTATATATATTTCATACAAATGAACGTTATTTTATGTGAATTTGTTTTCATTTCATACAAATTTACATTATTTTATGCGTATTTTGTACATGTATTTAAATACAAATTTAACTAATTATATGTGTATTATGTATATCTATTTTCATACAAATTGAAATTAATTTTGTGTATTTTAGTATATATTTTTATTCAAATTTTCGTAATTTTATGTGAATTTTGTATATATATTTTCCTACAAATATACGTTCTTTTATCGGAATTTTGTTTATTTATTTTGATACGAGTTTTCATTATTTTAGGTGTATTTGATATATATATTTTTATACTTATTTACATAATTTTATATGTATTTTGAATATATATTTTCATAGAAATTTACTCTATTTTATGTGTATTCGTATATATATTTTGATACAAATTTACATTATTTATGTGTATTTCGCATATCTATTTCAATACAAATTTTCTTTATTGTATGTGCCTTTTGTATATTTATTTTGATGCAAATTTAATTATTTTTTGTGTATTTTTGTATATATATTTTTAAACAAATATGCGTTATTATATGGGTATTTTGCATCTTTATTTTCATACAAATTTACATTATTTTATTGATTGTCTGTTTATTTATTTTGATACGATTTTACGTTATTCTGTGTATTTTGTATATATATATATATATATATATATATATATATATATATATATATATATATATATATATATATATATATATATATATATATATATATATATATATATATATATATATATATATATATATATTTTTAGACATATTTACATTATTTAATGTATATTTTGTACATATATTTTATTTGTTTATATATTTTCATTCAAATTTACATTATTTTATGTGTATTTTGTATATATTTTTTTATACGTATTTACTTAATTTTATGTGTATTTTTTATATATATTTTTATAGAAATCTACGTTTTTTTATTTGTATTCGTATATATATTTTGAAACAAATTTACATTGTTTTATATGCATTTTTGCATATCTCTCTCAATACAAATTTACCTTATTGTATGTGCATTTTGTATATTTATTTCAATGCAAATTTAAATATTTTATGTGTATTTTGGTATACATATTTTTATAAGAAATGAGCTAATTTATGGGAATTTTGCATCTTTATTTTCATACAAATTTACATTATTTTATTAATATTCGGTGTATTAATTTTGATACGATGTTACATTATTCTATTTGTTTTTTGTATATACTTTTTTATACATATTTACATTATTTAATGTGTATCTTGCATATATATTTTATACAAATTTATTATCTATTATCTATTTTCATACAAATACACATTCTTTTCATGATATTTTGTTTATTTATTTTGACACGAATTTACATTATTTGATATGTATTTTGTATATATATTTTTATACGCATTTACATAATTTCATATGTATTTTGTATATATATTTCTATAGAAATCTACTTTATTTTATGTTTATTCGTATATATATTTTGAGACAAATTTACATTGTTTTATATGTATTTTTGAATATCTCTTTCAATACAAATTTACCTTACTGTATATGCATTTTGTATATTTATTTCAATACAAATTTAAATATTTTATGTGTATTTTGGTAAATATATTTTTATAAAAAATGCGATAATTTTTGGGAATTTTGCATCTTTATTTTCATACAAATTTACATTATTTTATTGATATTCTGTGTTTTTATTTTGATACGATTTTACATTATTCTATTTGTTTTTTGTATATATATTTTTATACACATTTACATTATTTAATGTGTATCTTGCATATATATTTTATACAAATTTACGTTATTTTAAGTGTATTTGTTTATATATTTTCATTCAAATTTACATTATTTGATGTGTATTTTGTATATGTATTTCAATACAAATTTACCTAATTTTATGTGTATTTTGTATATTTCTTTTCAAACAAATTAAAATTATTTTTGTGTATTTTTGTATATAGTTTTATACAAATTTAGGTTATTTTATGTACGCATTTACATTATTTAGTGTGTGTTTTGTATATATATTTTTTTGCAAATTTACTTTATTTTATATCCATTTTTGTACATAAATTTTTATAGAAATTTGCGTTATTTGTATATGTTTTCTCATACAAATTTACATTATATTATTGCTATTTTGTTTATTTATTTTGATACGAATTACATGATTATATGTGTATTTTGTACATATTTTTTATACGTATTTACATTACTTAATGTGTATTTTGTTTATATATTTTTAAACAAATCTACGTTATTATATGTATTTGTATAAATATTTTGATACAGATTTACATTATTTTATGTATTTTGTATGTACATTTAAAATCAAATTTAGCTCATTTTAGCTGTATTTTGTATATATATTTTCATACAAATTTAGTTACTTCTGTGTACTTTTGTATATAGTTTTATACAAATTTACGATATTTTATGTATATTTTGTATATTTATATTTATACAAATACACAATCTTTTACTGGTATTTTGTTTATTTATTTTGATACGATTTTTATGTATTTTTTGTATTCATTTTTTTATACGTATTTACTTCATTTTATGTGTATATATTTTTATAGAAATATACGTTATTTTATGTGTATTCGTATATATATTTTGAAACAAATTTACATTGTTTTATATGTATTTTGCATATCAATTTCAATACAAATTTACCTTATAGAATATGCATTTTTTATATTTATTTTAATACAAATTTTAATATTTTATGTGTATTTTGGTATATATATTTTTATAAAAAATGCGTTATTTTATGGCTATTTTGTATCTTTATTTTCATACAAATTTACATTATTTTATTAATATTCTGTGTATTTATTGTTGATACGATTTTACATTATTCTATTTGTGTTTTATATATATTTTTTTATACATATTTACATTATTTAATGTGTATTTTGTATATATATTTGACACAAATTTACGTTATTTTAAGTGTACATGTTTATATATTTTCATTCAAATTTTCATTATTTTATGTGTATTTTGTATATGTATTTCAATACAAATATACCTAATTTTATGTGTATTTTGTATATTTATTTTCTTACAAATTTAAATTATTTTTGTGTATTTTTGTATATAGTTTTATACAAACTTAGGTTATTTTATGAGTATTTTGTATATCTATTTTCATACAAATACACATTCTTTTATTGATATTTTGTTTATTTATTTTGACGAGAATTTAAATTATTTAATGTGTATTTTGTATATATATATTTTTATACGTATTTACATCATTTCATGTGTATTTTGTATATATATTTCTATAGAAATCTACGTTATTTTATGTGTATTCGTATATATATTTAACACATAAAATAACCAAAATACAAATACAAATATACACATAAAATAATTTAAAATTGAATGAAATAAATATACAAAATAAACATAAAATAAGGTAAATTTGTAATGAAATGTATGAAAAATACACATAAAATAATATAAATTTGTATGAAAATATATATACAAATACACATTAAATAACATGAATTTGTATAAAATTTGTATCAAAATATATACTTATACACACAATAAAATAACGATTTTTTTTTTATGAAAATGTATATACAAAATACACATAAAATAATTTAAATACGTAGAAAAATATATATACAAAAAACACATAAAATAGTGTAAATATGTATGAAAATATATAAACAAATTTGGATAAAAAATATATACAAAATTAACATTAAATAATGTAAATATATATATATAAAAATATATACAAAAAACACATAGAATAATGTTAAATCGTATTAAAATAAATAAAGAGAATATCAAGAAAATAATGTAAATTTGCATGAAAATAAAGATGCAAAATATCCATATAATAACGCATATTTCCATAAAAATATATATACAAAAATACATATAAAATAATTAAAGTTGTATTAAAATAAATATACAAAATGCACGTACAATAAAGTAAATTTGTATTGAAATAGATATGCAAAATACACATTAATAATGTAAATTTGTATCAAAATATATATACGAATACTCATAAAATAGAGTAAATTTCTATGAAAATATACATACAAAATAGATTAACAAAATAAACATATAACTAGTTAAATTTGTATTTAAATACATGTACAAAAAACACATAAAATAATGTAGATTTGTATGAAATTTAAACAAATACATTTTATATAAAATATATATACAAAATACACATAGAATAATGTAAAATCATATCAAAATAGCTACACAGAATATCAATAAAATAATGTAAATTTGTATGAAAATAAAGATGCAAAATACCCATAAAATAAAGCATATTTTTATAAAAATACATATACAAAAATACACATAGATTAATCAAATTTGTATTAAAATTAATATACAAAATGCACATACAATAAGGTAAATTTGTATTAAAAAAAATGTGCAAAATACACATAAAACAATGTAAATTTGTATCAAAATATATATTCGAATACACATAAAATAACGCAGATTTCTATAGAAATATATATACAAAATACACTTGAAATAATGTAAATACGTATAAAAATATATATACAAAATACACATTAAATAATGTTAATTCGTGTCAAAAAAAATAAACAAAATATCATGAAAAGAATGTGTATTTGTATGAAAATAGATATACAAAATACACATAAAATAACCTAAATTTGAATAAAACTATATACAAAAATACACAAAAATAATTTAAACTTGTATGAAAATAAATATACAAAAAACATATAAAATTAGGTAAATTTGTATTGAAATACATATACAAAATACCCATAAAATAATGCAAATTTGAATGAAAATATATAAACAAATACACTTAAAATAACGTAAATTTGTATAAAAAAAATATGTACAAAACACAAATAAAATAATGTAAAATCGTATCAAAATAAATACACAGAATATTAATAAAATAATGTAAATTTGTATGAAAATAAAGAGGCAAAATACCCATAAAATAACGCATTTTTTTTATTTATAAAAATATATATACCAAAATACACATATAAAAATTAGATTTGTATTAAAATAAATATATAAAAAACACATACAGTAAGGTAAATTTGTATTGAAATAGATACGCAAAATACATATAAAGCAATGTAAATTTGTTTCAAAATATGTATACGAATACACATAAAATAACGTAGATTTGTATAAAAATATATATACAAAATACACATAAAATGAAGTAAATACGTATAAAAAAAATGTATACAAAATACACATAAAATAATGTAAATTCGTGTCAAAATAAATAAACAAAATATCATGAAAAGAATGTGTATTTGTATGAAAATAGATAATAGATAATAAATTTGTATAAAATATATATGCAAGATACACATTAAATAATGTAAATATGTATAAAAAAGTATATACAAAAAACAAATAGAATAATGTAACATCGTATCAAAATAAATACACCGAATATTAATAAAATAATGTAAATTTGTATGAAAATAAAGATGCAAAATTCCCATAAAATAGCGCATTTCTTATAAAAATATGTATACCAAAATACACATAAAATATTTAAATTTGTATTGAAATAAATATACAAAATGCACATACAATAAGGTAAATTTGTATTGAGAGAGATGTGCAAAAATACATATAAAACAATGTAAATTTGTTTCAAAATATATATACGAATACAAATAAAAAAACGTAGATTTCTATAAAAATATATACAAAATACACATAAAATTAAGTAAATACGTATAAAAAATGTATACAAAATACACATAAAATAATGTAATTTCGAATTAAAATAAATGTAAATTTGAATGAAAATATAAAAACAAATACACTTAAAATAACGTAAATTTGTATAAAATATATATGCAAGATACACATTAAATAATGTAAATGTGTATAAAAAAATATATACAAAAAACAAATAGAATAATGTAAAATCGTATCAAAATAAATACACAGAATATCAATAAAATAATGTAAATTTGTATGAAAATAAAAATGCAAAATTCCCAAAAATTATCGCATTTTTTTATAAATATATATACCAAAATACACATAAAATATTTAAATTTGTATTGAAATAAATATACAAAATGCATATACAGTAAGGTAAATTTGTAATAAAAGAGATATTCAAAAATACATATAAAACAATGTAAATTTGTTTCAAAATATATATACGAATACACATAAAACAAAGTAGATTTCTATAGAAATATATATACAAAATACATATGAAATTATGTAAATACGTATAAAAATATATATACAAAATACATATCAAATAATGTAAATTCGTGTCAAAATAAATAAACAAAATATCATGTAAAGAATGTGTATTTGTATAAAAATAGATAATAGATAATAAATTTGTATAAAATATATATGCAAGACACTCATTAAATAATGTAAATATGTATAAAAAAGTATATACAAAAAAACAAATAGAATAATGTAAACTCGTATCAAAATAAATACACCGAATATTAATAAAATAATGTAGATTTGTATGAAAATAAAGATGCAAAATTCCCATAAAATTCCGCATTTCTTATAAAAATATATATTCCAAAATACACATAAAATATTTAAATTTGTATTGAAATAAATATACAAAATGCACATACAATAAGGTAAATTTGTATTGAAAGAGATATGCAAAAATACATATAAAACAATGTAAATTTGTTTCAAAATATATATACGAATAAAAAAAAAAAACGTAGAAAAATATATATACAAAATACACATAAAATTAAGTAATTACGTATAAAAAAATGTATACAAAATACACATAAAATAATGTAAATTCGATTTAAAATAAATAAACAAAATACCAATAAAAGAATGTGTATTTGGATACATATAAATATACAAAATACATATACAAAATAAACATAAAATAAGGTAGATTTGTAATAAAATATATGTACAAAATACGCATAAAATAATGTAAATTTATATGAAAATATATATACAAATACACATAAAATACCATGAATTTGAATAAAAATATATATTCAAAATAAATATTAAATAATGTAAAAGCGTATAAAAATATATATATAAAATGAAAATTAAGATGCAAAATACCTATAAAAAAACGCATTTTTTATAAAATTATTGATACCAAAATACACATAAAATATTTGAGCTTGTATTAAAATAAATATACAAAATGCACATACAATATGGTAAATTTGTATTGAAATAGATATGGAAAATACATATAAAATAATGTAAATTTGTTTCAAAATATATATACGAATACACATAAAATAACGTAGATTTCTATAAAAATACATATACAAAATACACATAAAATTAAGTAAATACGTATAAAAAAATGTATACAAAATACACATAAAATAATGTAAATTCGTATAAATGTAGATAAACAATATACCAATAAAAGAATGTGTATTTGTATAAATATAAATATACAAAATGCACATAAAATAACGTAAATTTATATAAAACTATATACATAAAATAACGCAAATTTCTATTAAAATATATGTACAAGAATGAACATTAGATAAATTTGCATAAAAATATATATACAAAACACACATTAGATAATGTAAATGAGTATAAAAATATGTATACAAAATACCTATGAAATAATCTAAATTCGTATCGAATTAAATTAAGAAATACCAATAAAATAAAGTAATTTTGGATGAAAATATATATACAAAATACACATAAAATAACCTAAATACAAATACAAATCTACACATAAAATAATTTAAAATTTAATGAAATAAATATACAAAATAAACATAAAATAAGGTAAATTTGTAATGAAATATACGAAAAAATACACATAAAATAATATAAATTTGTATGAAAATATATATACAAATACACATTAAATAACATGAATTTGTATAAAATTTGTATCAAAATATATACTTATACACACAATAAAATAACGTAATTTTTTTATGAAAATGTTTATACAAAATACACATAAAATAACTTAAATATATATACAAAAAACACCTAAAATAATGTAAATATGTATGAAAATATATAAACAAATACACATAAAATATTGTAAATTTGGATAAAAAATATATACAAAATGAACATTAAATAATGTAAATATGTATAAAAAAAATATATACAAAAAACACATAGAATAATGTTAAATCGAATCAAAATAAATAAAGAGAATATCAATAAAATAATGTAAATTTGTATGAAATTAAAGATGGAAAATATCCATATAATAACGCATATTTGCATAAAAAAAATACAAAAATACATATAAAATAATTAAATTTGTATTAAAATAAATATACAAAATGTACGTACAATAAAGTAAATTTGTATTGAAATAGATATGCAAAATACACATCAATAATGTAAATTTGTATAAAAATATATATACGAATACTCATAAAATAGAGTTAATTTCTATGAAAATATACATACAAAATAGATATACAAAATACACATATAACTAGTTAAATTTGTATTTAAATACATGTACAAAAACACATAAAATAATGTAGATTTGTATGAAATGAAAACAAATACATTTTATATAAAATATATATACAAAATACACATAGAATAATGTAAAAACATATCAAAATAAATACACAGAATATCAATAAAATAATGTAGATTTGTATGAAAATAAAGATGCAAAATACCCATAAAATAAAGCATATTTTAATAAAAATACATATACAAAAATACACATAGATTAATCAAATTTGTTTTAAAATTAATATACAAAATGCATATACAATAAGGTAAATTTGTATTGAAAAAATATGCAAAATACACATAAAACAATGTAAATTTGTTTCAAAATATATTACGAATACACATAAAATAACGCAGATTTCTATAGAAATATATATACAAAATACACTTGAAATAATGTAAATACGTATAAAAATATATATACAAAATACACATCAAATAATGTTAATTCGTGTCAAAATAAATTAACTAAATATCATGAAAAGAATGTGTATTTGTATGAAAATAGATATACAAAATACACATAAAATAACCTAGATTTGTATAAAACTATATACAAAAATACACAAAAATAATTTAAACTTGTATGAAAATAAATATACAAAAAATATATAAAAATAGGTAAATTTGTATTGAAATACATATACAAAATACACTGAAAATAATGTAAATTTGAATGAAAATATATAAACATGTAGACTTAAAATTACGTAAAATTGTATCAAATATACATGTATTTAAATACAAATTTAACTAATTATATGTGTATTTTGTATATCTATTTTCATACAAATTGAAATTTATTTTTTTGTTTTTTTTGTATATACTTTTATTCAAAGTTTCGTAATTTTATGTGTATTTTGTATATTTATTTTCCTACAAATATACGTTCTTTCATCGGAATTTTGTTTATTTATTTTGATACGAATTTTCATTTTTTTAGGTGTATTTGATATATATATTTTTATACTTATTTACATAATTTTATATGTATTTTGAATATATATTTTCATAGAAATTTACTCTATTTTATGTGTATTTGTATATATATTTTGATACAAATTTACATTATTTATGTGTATCTCGCATATCTTTTTCAATACAAATTTTCTTTATTGTATGTGCCTTTTGTATATTTATTTTGATGCAAATTTAATTATTTTATGTGTATTTTTGTATATATATTTTTAAACAAATATGCGTTATTATATGGGTATTTTGCATCTTTATTTTCATACAAATTTACATTATTTTATTGATTGTCTGTTTATTTATTTTGATACGATTTTACGTTATTCTGTGTATTTTGTATATATATTTTTAGAAATTTACTCCATATGTATATACAAAAAAACACATAAATAATTTAAATTTGTATGAAAATAAATATACAAAATACACATAAAATTGGGTAAATTTGTATTGAAATACATATACAAAATACACTTAAAATAATGTAAATTTGAATGAAATTATATAAACAAATACACTTAAAATGACGTTAATTTGTATAAAATATATATAAAAAATACAAATTAAATAATGAAAATATGTATAAAAAAATATATACAAAACACAAATAGTATAATATAAAATCGTATCAAAATATATACACAGAATATTAATAAAATAATGTATATTTGTATGAAAACTAAGATGCAAAATACCTATAAAATAACGCATTTTTTTAAAAATTATATATACCAAAATACACATAAAATATTTGAATTTGTATTAAAATAAATATACAAAATGCACATACAATAAGGTAAATTTGTATTGAAATAGATATGCAAAAAACATATAAAACAATGTAAATTTGTTTCAAAATATATATACGAATACACATAAAATAACGTAGATTTCTATAATAATAATCTATATATATATATATATATATATATATATATATATATATATATATATATATATATATATATATATATATATATATATATATATATATATATATATATATATATAGAAAATACAAATAAAATTAAGTAAATACAAAACAAAACTGTATTCAAAAAACACATAAAATAATGTAAATTCGTATAAATATAAATAAACAAAATACCAATTAGAGAATGTGTATTTGTATAAATATAAATATACAAAATGCACATAAAATAACGTAAATTTGTATAAAACTATATACAAAAATACACAGAAGTAATTAAATTTGTATGAAAATAGATATACAAAATACACACAAAATAAGCTAAATTTGAATTGAAATATATATACAAAATACATAAAATAAAGTAAATTCGTTTCAAAATATTTTTAACAAATACACATATAATAAAGTAAATTTGAAAAAAAATATATAAACAAAATACACATTAAGTAACGTAAATACGTATAAAAAAATATTTACAAAATACACCAATAATCAGGTCATTCGTATCAAAATAAATAAACAAAAAACTAATTAAATAGTGTAAATTTTCATGAGAAAACATATACAAAATACACATAAAATAACGTTTTAAGTTTCTATAAAAATATATGTACAAAAATGCACATAAAATTAGTTTGCATAAAAAGATATATACAAAACACACATTAGATAATGTAAATGAGTATAAAAATATGTATACAAAATACCTATGAAATAATCTAAATTCGTATCGAGTTAAATTAAGAAAATAACAATAAAATAATGTAATTTTGGATGAAAATATATATAGAAAACACACATAAAATAACCTAAATACAAATACAAATATACGCATTAAATAATTTCAGATTGAATGAAATAAATATACAAAATAAACATAAAATAAGGTAAATTTGTAATAAAATATATGTAAGAATTCACATAAAATAATATTTATTTGTATGAAAATATATATACGAATACACATAAAATAACATGAATTTGTATAAAATTTGTTTCAAAATATATACGAATACACACAATAAAATAACGTAGATTTTTACGAAAATGTATATATAAAATACACATAAAATAATTTAAATACGTAGAAAAATATATATACAAAATACACATAAAAAAAATGTAAATTCGTAAAAAATTAAATACACAAAATTCCAATAAAAGAATGTATATTTGTAGGAAAATATATATACAAAAAAACAAATAAAATAACTAAAATTTGTATAAAAATATATACAAAAATACACAAAAATAATTTAAATTTGTTTGAAAATAGATATGCAAAATACACATAAAGTTAGGCAAATTTGTATTGAAATACATATACAAAACTCACATAAAATAATGTAAATTTGTATGAAAATATATAAACAAATACATATAAAATAACGTAAATTTGGATAAAATATATATACAAAATATACATTAAATATTTTAAATATGAATAAATATATATTATATTATATATATTTTTATTGATATTTGCGTTATTTATGTGTATTTTGTATATGTTTTCTCATAGAAATTTACATTATTTTATTATTATTTTGTCTATTTATTTTGATACGAATTACATGATTATTTGTGTATTTTGTACATTTTTTTATACGTATTTACATTATTTAATGTGTATTTTGTTTATATATTTTTATACAAATTTACGTTATTATATGTGTATTTGTATAAGTATTTTGATACAAATTTACATTATTTTAAGTATTTTGTATATATATTTCAATTCAAATTTAGCTTATTATATGTGTATTTTGTATATCTTTTTATTTTAATACAAAATCAAATATTTTATGTTTTTTCGTATATATATTTTTATAAAAAATGCATTATTTAATGGGTATTTTGCATCTTAATTTTCATACAAATTTACATTATTTTATTAATATTTTCTGTATTTATTTTGATACGATTTTACATTATTTTATTTACTTTTTGTATATATTTTTTTATACATATTTACATTATTTAATGTGTTTTTTGTATATATATTTGATACATATTTACGTTATTTTAAGTCTATATGTTTATATATTTTCATTCAAATTTACATTATTTTATGTGTATTTTGTATATGTATTTCAAAACAAATTTACCTAATTTTATATGTTTTTTGTATATTTATTTTCATACAAGTTTAAATTATTTTTGTGTATTTTTGTATATAGTTTTATACAAATTTAGGTTATTTTATGTGTATTTTGTATATCTATTTTCATACAAATACACATTCTTTTCATGATATTTTGTTTATTTATTTTGACACGAATTAACATTATTTAATGTGTATTTTGTATATATATTTTTATACGTATTTACATTATTTCAAGTGTATTTTGTATATATATTTCTATAGAAATCTGCGTTATTTTATGTGTATTCGTATATATATTTTGAAACAAATTTACATTGTTTTATGTGTATTTTGCATATTTTTTTAATACAAATTTACCTTATTGTATGTGCATTTTGTATATTAATTTTAATACAAATTTGATTAATCTATGTGTATTTTTGTATATGTATTTTTATAAAAATATGCTTTATTTTATGGGTATTTTGCATCTTTATTTTCATACAAATTTACATTATTTTATTGATATTCTGTGTATTTATTTTGATATGATTTTACATTATTCTATGTGTATTTTGTATATATATTTTATATAAAATGTATTTGTTTTCATTTCATACAAATCTACATTATTTTATGTGTTTTTTGTACATGTATTTAAATACAAATTTAACTAGTTATATGTGTATGTTGTTAATCTATTTTGTATGTATATTTTCATAGAAATTTACTCTATTTTATGAGTATTCGTATATATATTTTGATACAAATTTACATTATTAATGTGTATTTTGCATATCTATTTCAATACAAATTTACTTTATTGTACGTGCATTTTGTATATTTATTTTAATACAAATTTAATTATTTTATATGTATTTTTGTATATATATTTTTATGCAAATATGCGTTATTATATGGATATTTTGCATCTTTATTTTCATACAAATTTACCTTATTTTATTGATATTCTCTTTATTTATTTTGATACGATTTAACATTATTCTATGTGTTTTTTGTATATATTTTTTTATATATATATTTACATTATTTAATGTTAATTTTGTATATATTTTTTATCCAAATTTACATTATTTTATGTGTATTTGTTTATATATTTTCATACACTATTTTATGTGTTTTTGTATATATATTTTTCTACGTATTTAAATTATTTTATGTGTATTTTTGTATATACATTTTCATAAAAAAAATCTCGTTATTTTATTGTGTGTATAAGTATATATTTTGATACAAATTTTATACAAATTCATGTTATTTAATGTGTATTTGTATATATATTTTCATACAAATTTATATTATTTCATGTGTATTTTTTCAAATATTTCATTACAAATTTACCTTATTTGATGTTTATTTTGTATATTTATTTCATTCAATTTTAAATTATTTTATGTGTATATTTGTATTTGTATTTAGGTTATTTTATGTGTATTTTGTATATATATTTTCATCCAAAATCACATTATTTTATTGGTATTTCTTAATTTCATTCGATACGAGTTTAGATTATTTCATAGGTATTTTGTATACATATTTTTATACTCATTTACATTATCTAATGTGTGTTTTGTATATATATTTTTATGCAAATTTATTTAATGTTCATTTTTGTACATATATTTTTATAGAAATTTGCGTTATTTTATGTATATAGTTTTAAATAAATTTACGTTATTTTATGTGCATTTTGTATATTTATATTTATACAAATACACATTCTTTTATTGGTATATTGTTTATTTACATTTATACGAATTTACATTATTTTATGTGTATTTTGTATACATTTTTTATTCTTTTTTACTTAATTTTATGTGTATTTTGTATATGTATTTTTATATATATCTACGTTATTTTATGTGTATTCGTATATATATTTTGAAACAAATGTATTTAGTATATTTATATTTATCCAAATACATATCCTTTTATTGGTATTTTGTTTATTTATTTTAATTCGAATTTACATTATTTTATGTGTATTTTGTATACATTTTTTTATACGTATTTACTTAATTTTATGAGTATTTTGTATATATATTTTTTTTAGAAATCTACGTTTTTTATTTGTATTCGTATATATATTTTGAAACAAATTTACATTGTTTTATATGTATTTTTGCATATCTCTTTCAATACAAATTTACCTTATTGTATGTGCATTTTGTATATTTATTTCAATGCAAATTTAAATATTTTATGTGTATTTTGGTATATATATTTTTATAAGAAATGCGCTATTATATGGGAATTTGGATCTTTATTTTCATACAAATTTACATTATTTTATTAATATTCGGTGTATTTATTTTGATACGATGTTACATTATTCTATTTGTTTTTTGTATATACTTTTTTATACATATTTACATTATTTAATGTGTATCTTGCATATATATTTTATACAAATTTATTATCTATTATCTATTTTCATACAAATACACATTCTTTTCATGATATTTTGTTTATTTATTTTGACACGAATTTACATTATTTGATATGTATTTTGTATATATATTTTTATACGTATTTACATAATTTCATATGTATTTTGTATATATATTTCTATAGAAATCTACTTTATTTTATGTGTATTCGCATATATATTTTGAAACAGATTTACATTGTTTTATATGTATTTTTGAATATCTCTTTCAATACAAATTTACCTTACTGTATATGCATTTTGTATATTTATTTCAATACAAATTTAAATATTTTGTGTATTTTGGTAAATATATTTTTATAAAAAATGCGATAATTTTTGGGAATTTTGCATCTTTATTTTCATACAAATTTACATTATTTTATTGATATTCTGTGTATTTATTTTCATACGATTTTACATTATTCTATTTGTTTTTTGTATATATTTTTTTATACACATTTACATTATTTAATGTGTATCTTGTATATATATTTTATACAAATTTACGTTATTTTAAGTGTATTTGTTTATATATTTTCATTCAAATTTACATTATTTGATGTGTATTTTGTATATGTATTTCAATACAAATTTACCTAATTTTATGTGTATTTTGTATATTTCTTTTCAAACGAATTTAAATAATTTTTGTGTATTTTTGTTTATAGTTTGATACAAATTTAGGTTATTTTATGTACGCATTTACATTATTTAGTGTGTGTTTTGTATATATATTTTTATGCAAATTTACCTTATTTTATGTGCATTTTTGTACATATATTTTTATAGAAATTTGCGTTATTTGTATATGTTTTCTCATACAAATTTACATTATTTTATTGCTATTTTGTTTATTTATTTTGATACGAGTTACATGATTATATGTATATTTTGTACATATTTTTATACGTATTTACATTACTTAATGTGTATTTTGTTTATATATTTTTAAACAAATCTACGTTATTATATGTATTTGTATAAATATTTTGATACAGATTTACATTATTTTATGTATTTTGTATGTACATTTCAATTCAAATTTAGCTTATTTTAGCTGTATTTTGTATATATATTTTCATACAAATTTAATTACTTCTGTGTATTTTTGTATATAGTTTTATACAAATTTACGATATTTTTTGTGTATTTTGTATATTTATATTTATACAAATACACATTCTTTTACTGGTATTTTGTTTATTTATTTTGATACGATTTTTATGTGTATTTTGTATTCATTTTTTTATACGTATTTACTTTATTTTATGTGTATTTTGAATATATTTTTATAGAATCTACGTTATTTTATGTGTATTCGTATATATATTTTGAAACAAATTTACATTGTTTTATATGTATTTTTGAATATCTCTTTCAATACAAATTTACCTCTCCATATATACCAAAATACACATAAAAAATTAAATTTGTATTAAAATAAATATTTAAAAAACACATACAATAAGGTAAATTTGTATTGAAATAGATATGCAAAATACATATAAAACAATGTAAATTTGTTTCAAAATATATATACGAATACACATAAAATAACGTAGATTTCTATAAAAATATATATACAAAATACACATAAAATGAAGTAAATACATATAAAAAAAATGTATACAAAATACACATAAAATAATGTAAGTTCGCATCAAAATAAATATACAAAATACCAATAAAAGAATGTGTATTTGTATAAATATAAATATACAAAATACATATAAAATAACGTAAATTTATATAAATGTATATACAAAAATACACAGAAGTATTTTAATTTGTATAAAAATAGATATACAAAATAAGGTAAATTCGTTTCAAATTCAATAAACAAAATTCAGATTTTATAAAAATAATATAAAATCAGATAATCAGATTTTGTATATCTATTTTCATACAAACTCAAATTATTTCAATGTGTTTTTGTATATATTTTAATACAAATTTTAGTTATGTTATGTGTATTTTGTAAATTTATTTTCATTCAAATATATATTATTTTATTGGTGTTTTGTTGATTTATATTGATACGAATTTACATTATTTTATATGTACTTTGTATATATATTTTTATACGCTTGTACATTATTTAATATTTATTTTGAATATATATTTTTATACAAATTCATGGTATTTTATGTGTATTTGTATATATATTTTCATATAAATTTACATTATTTTATGTGTATTTTGTACATATATTTTATTACAAATCTACCTTATTTTATGTTTATTTTGTATATGTATTTTGTATATTTATATTTATCCAAATACACATTCTTTTATTGGTATTTTGTTTATTTATTTTAAATCGAATTTACATTATTTTATCTGTATTTTGTATACATTTTTTTTATACGTATTTACTTAATTTTATGTGTATTTTGTATATATATCTTTAAAGAAATCTACGTTTTTTTTTTGTATTCGTATATATATTTTGAAACAAATTTACATTGTTTTATATGTATTTTTGCATATCTCTTTCAATACAAATTTACCTTATTGTATGTGCATTTTGTATATTTATTTCAATACAAATTTAAATATTTTATGTGTATTTTGGTATATATATTTTTATAAGAAATGCGCTATTTTATGGGAATTTTGCATCTTTATTTTCATACAAATTTACATTATTTTATTAATATTCGGTGTATTTATTTTGATACGAATTTACATTATTCTATTTGTTTTTTGTATATACTTTTTTATACATATTTACATTATTTAATGAGTATCTTGCATATATATTTTATACAAATTTATTATCTATTATCTATTTTTATACAAATACACATTCTTTTCATGATATTTTGTTTATTTATTTTGACACGAATTTACATTATTTGATATGTATTTTGTATATATATTTTTATACGTATTTACATAATTTCATATGTATTTTGTATATATATTTCTATAGAAATCTACTTTATTTTATGTGTATTCGTATATATATTTTGAAACAAATTTACATTGTTTTATATGTTTTTTTGAATATCTCTTTTAATACAAATTTACCTTACTGTATATGCATTTTGTATATTTATTTCAATACAAATTTAAATATTTTATGTGTATTTTGGTATATATATTTTTATAAAAAATGCGATAATTTTTGGGAATTTTGCATCTTTATTTTCATACAAATTTACATTATTTTATTGATATTCTGTGTATTTATTTTGATACGATTTTACATTATTCTATTTGTTTTTTGTATATATTTTTTTATACACATTTACATTATTTAATGTGTATCTTGCATATATATTTTATACAAATTCACGTAATTTTAAGTGTATTTGTTTTTATATTTTCATTCAAATTTACATTTATTTTAATTCGAAATTACATTATTTTAAGTGTATTTTGTATACATTTTTTTATACGTATTTACTTAATTTTATGTGTATTTTGTATATATATTTTTATAGAAATCTACGTTTTTTTTATTTGTATTCGTATATATATTTTGAAACAAATTTACATTGTTTTATATGTATTTTTGCATATCTCTTTCAATACAAATTTACCTTATTGTATGTGCATTTTGTATATTTATTTCAATGCAAATTTAAATATTTTATGTGTATTTTGGTATATATATTTTTATAAGAAATGCGCTATTTTATGGGAATTTTGCATCTTTATTTTCATACAAATCTACATTATTTTATCAATACTCGGTGTATTTATTTTGATACGATGTTACATTATTCTATTTGTTTTTTGTATATACTTTTTTATACATATTTACATTATTTAATGTGTATCTTGCATATATATTTTATACAAATTTATTATCTATTATCTATTTTCATACAAATACACATTCTTTTCATGATATTTTGTTTATTTATTTTGACACGAATTTACATTATTTGATATGTATTTTGTATATATATTTTTATACGTATTTACATAATTTCATATGTATTTTGTATATATATTTCTATAGAAATCTACTTTATTTTATGTGTATTCGTATATATATTTTGAAACAAACTTACATTGTTTTATATGTATTTTTGAATATCTCTTTCAATACAAATTTACCTAACTGTATATTCATTTTGTATATTTATTTCAATACAAATTTAAATATTTTATGTGTATTTTGGTAAATATATTTTTATAAAAAATGCGATAATTTTTTGGGAATTTTGTATCTTTATTTTCATACAAATTTACATTATTTTATTGATATTCTGTGTATTTATTTTGATACGATTTTACATTATTCTATTTGTTTTTTGTATATATTTTTTTATACACATTTACATTATTTAATGTTTATCTTGCATATATATTTTATACAAATTTACGTTATTTTAAGTGTATTTGTTTATATATTTTCATTTAAATTTACATTATTTGATGTGTATTTTGTATATGTATTTCAATACAAATTTACCTAATTTTTTGTGTATTTTGTATATTTATTTTCAAACATATTTAAATTATTTTGTGTATTTTTGTATATAGTTTTATACAAATTTAGGTTATTTTGTGTACGCATTTACATTATTTAGTGTGTGTTTTGTATATATATTTTTTTGCAAATAAACTTTATTTTATGTGCATTTTTGTACATATATTTTTAAAGAAATTTGCGTTATTTGTATATGTTTTCTCATACAAATTTACATTATTTTATTGCTATTTTGTTTGTTTATTTTGATACGAATTACATGGATATATGTGTATTTTGTACATATTTTTTATACGTATTTACATTACTTAATGTGTATTTTGTTTATATATTTTTAAACAAATCTACGTTATTATATGCATTTGTATAAATATTTTGATACAGATTTACATTATTTTATGTATTTTGTATGTACATTTCAATTCAAATTTAGCTTATTTAAGCTGTATATTGTATATATATTTTCATACAAATTTAATTACTTCTGTGTATTTTTGTATATAGTTTTATACAAATTTACGATATTTTATGTGTATTTTGTATATTTATATTTTTACAAATACACATTCTTTTACTGGTATTTCGTTTATTTATTTTGATACGATTTTTATGTATTTTTTGTATTTATTTTTTTATACGTATTTACTTCATTTTATGTGTATTTTGTATATATTTTTATAGAAATCTACGTTATTTTATGTGTATTCGTATATATATTTTGAAACAAATTTACATTGTTTTATATGTATTTTGCATATCTATTTCAATACAAATTTGCAAATTACTTTATTTTATGTGCATTTTTGTACATATATTTTTTTAGAAATTTGCGTTATTTTATGTGTATTTGTATATGTTTTCTCATACAAATTTACATTATTTTATTGCTATTTTGTTTATTTATTTCGATACAAAAGAAAATAGATATACAAAATATACATAAGATAAACTAAATTTGTATTGAAATATATATACAAAATACATAAAATAATGTAAATTTGTATCAAAATATTTTAACAGATGCGCATAAAATAACGTAAATTTGTTTTAAAATATACAAAATACACATTAAATAATGTAAATATGTATAAAAAAAATATATACAAAACACAAATAAAAAAATGTAAAATCGTATCAAAATAAATACACAGAATATTAATAAAACAATGTAAATTTGTATGAAAATAGAGATGCAAAATACCCATAAAATAACGCATTTTTTATAAAAATATATATACCAAAATACACATCAAAAATTAATTTGTATTAAAATAAATATTCAAAATACACACAATAAGGTAAATCTGTATTGAAATAGATATGCAAAATACATATAAAACAATGTAAATTTGTTTCAAATTATATACGAATACACATAAAATAACGTAGATTTGTAAAAATATATATACAAAATACACATAAAATGAAGTAAATACGTATAAGAAAATGTATACAAAATACACGTAAAATAATGTAAATTCGTATCAAAATAAATAAACAAAATACCAATAAAAGAATGTGTATTTGTATAAATATAAATATACAAAATACACATAAAATAACGTAAATTTGTATAAAACTATATACAAAAATACACAGTTGTTAAATTCGTATGAAAATAGATATACAAAATACAGATAAAATAAGCTAAATTTGAATTGAAATGTATATACAAAATACATAAAATAATGTAGATTTGTATCAAAATATTTATAAAAATACCCATAAAACAACGCATATTTTTTATTTATAAAAATATATATACCAAAATACACATCAAAAAATTAAATTTGTATTAAAATAAATATACAAAAAACACATACAATAAGGTAAATTTGTATTGAAATAGATATGCAAAATACATATAAAACAATGTAAATTTGTTTCAAAATATATATACGAATACACATAAAATAACGTAGATTTCTATAAAAATAAATATACAAAATACACATAAAATGAAGTAAATACGTATAAAAAAAATGTATACAAAATACACATAAAATAATGTAAATTCGTATCAAAATAAATATACAAAATACCAATAAAAGAATGTGTATTTGTTTAAATATAAATATACAAAATACACATAAAATATCGTAAATTTATATAAAACTATATACAAAAATACACAGAAGTATTTTAATTTGTATGAAAATAGATATACAAAATAAGGTAAATTCGTTACAAATTCAATAAACAAAATTCAGATAAAAGAACGTATATTTGTAGAAAAAAAAATACAAAATACACAATAAATAACGAAAATTTGTTTGAAAATATATAAAAAATAAACAAAAATAATTTCAATTTGTATGAAAATAAATATACAAAATACACATGTATTTTGTATATCTATTTTCACACAAATTTAATTACTTTTGTGTATTTTTGCATATAGTTTTATATAAATTTACGTTATTTTATTTGTATTTTGTAAATTTATATATATATACAATACACATTCTTTTATTAGTATTTTGTTTATTTATTTTGATACAATTTTACATTATTTTATGTGTATTTTGTATACATTTTTTTATATGTATTTACTTCATTTTATGTGTATTTTGTATATATATTTTCATAGAAATCTCCGTTATTTTATGTGTATTCGTATATATATTTTTAAAAAAATTTACATGGTTTTATATGTATTTTGCATATCTATTTCAATACACATTTACCTTATTGTGTTTGCATTTTGTATATTTATTTTAATACAAATTCAAATATTTTATGTGTGTCTTGGTATAAATATTTTTATAAAAAATGCGTTATTTTATGGGTATTTTGCATCTTAATTTTCATACAAATTTACATTATTTTATTAATATTCTGTGTATTTATTTTGATTCGATTTTATATTATTCTATTTGTGTTTTGTATATATTCTTTTATACATATTTACATTATTTAATGTGTATTTTTTATATATATTTTATACAAATTTACGTTATTTTAAGTGTATTTGTTTATATATTTTCATTCAAATTTACATTATTTTATGTGTATTTTGTAAATGTATTTCAATACAAATTTACCTAATTTTATGTGTATTTTGTATATTTATTTTCATACAAATTAAAATTATTTTTGTGTATTTTTGTATATAGTTTTATACAAATTTAGGTGATTTTATGTGTATATTGTATATCTATTTTCATACAAATACACATTTTTTTTTGATATTTTGTTTATTTACTTTGACTCGAATTTACATTATTTAATGTGTATTATATATATATATATATATATATATATATATATATATATATATATATATATATATATATATATATATATATATATATATATATATATATATATATATATATATATATATATATATATATATATATATATATATATATATATATATATATATATATATATATATATATATATATATATATATATATATATATATATATATATATATATATATATATATATATTTTATATGTATTTGCATATATTTTCAATACAAATTTACCTTATTGTATATATTTTTGTATATTAATTTTAATACAAATTTAATTATGCTATGTATTTTTGTATATGTATTTTATAAAAATATGCTTTAGTTTATGGGTCTTTTGCCTTTTTATTTTCATACAACTTGACGTTATTTTATTTAGCTTCTGTTTTTTTGGTAAACACTGTTACATTATTGTATGTGTATGTTGTATATCTAGTTTTATACGTATTTACTTAATTTTATGTGTATTTTGTATATATATTTTTATAGAAATCTACGTTATTTTATGTGTATTCGTATATATATTTTGAAACAAATTTACATTGTTTTATATGTATTTTCGCATATCTCTTTCAATACAAATTTACCTTATTGTATGTGCATTTTGTATATTTATTTCAATACAAATTTAAATATTTCATGTGTATTTTGGTATATATATTTTTATAAGAAATGCGCTATTTGATGGGAATTTTGCATCTTTGTTTTCATACAAATTTACATTATTTTATTAATATTCGGTGTATTTATTTTGATACGATTTCACATTATTCTATTTTTTTTGTATATATATTTTTTATAAATATTTACATTATTTAATGTGTATCTTGCATCTTTTATCGTAATTTTGTTTATTTATTTTTATACGAATTTACATTATTTTAGGTGTATTTGATATGTATATTTTTATACTTATTTATATCATTTTATTTGTGTTTTGAATATATATTTTCATAGAAATTTACTCTATTTTATGGGTATTCGTATATATATTTTGATTCAAATTTACATTATTTATGTTTATTTTGCATATCTATTTCAATACAAATTTACCATATTGTATGTGTATTTTGTATATTTATTTTAATACAAATTTAATTATTTTATGTGTATTTTTGTAAAAATATGCGTTATTATTTAGGTATTTTGCATCTTTATTTTCATACAAATTTACATTATTTTATTGATTGTCTGTTTATTTATTTTGTACGATTTTACATTATTCTATGTGTATTTTATATATATATTTTTATACACATTTACATTATTTAATGTATATTTTGTATATATATTTTATATAAATTTACGCTATTTTATGTGTATTTGTTTATATATTTTCATACAAATTTACAATATTTTATGTGTAATATGTATATGTATTTCAATACAGATCTGCCTAATTTTATGTGTATTTTGCATATCTATTTTCAAACAAATTTAAATTATTTTTATCTATTTTTTATATATTTTTATACAAATTTTAGTTATTTTATTTGTAGTTTTGTATTTATATTTTCCTACAAATATACATTCTTTTAGTGGAATTTTGTTCATTTATTTTCATAAGAATTTACATAATTTTATGTGTATTTTGTATATATATTTTTCTACGTATTTACATTATTTTATGTGTATTTTTTATATACATTTTCATAAAAATTTACGTTATTTTATTGTATGTATTCGTATATGATTTGATACAAATTTACATTATTTTATGTTTATTTTGCATATCTATTTCAATATAGATTTACCTTATTGTATGTGTATTTTGTATATTTATTTTAATACAAATTTAATTATTTTATGTGTACTTTGTATACATTTTCTTATACGTATTTACTTCATTTAATGTGTATTTTGTATATATATTTTTATAGTAATCTACGTTATTTTATGTGTATTGGTATATATATTTTGAAGCAAATTTACATTGTTTTATATGTATTTAGCATATCTATTTCAATATAAATCTACCTTATTGTATGTGCATTTTGTATATTTATTGTAATACAAATTTAAAATTTTTATTATTTTGGTATATATATTTTTATAAAAAGAGTTTTATATAAATTTAAAATATTTTATGTGTATTTTGTATATCTATTTTCATACAAATACACATTTTTTTGATATTTTGTTTATTTATTTTGACGCGAATTCACATTATTTAATGTGTATTGTGTATATATATTTTTATACGTATTTACGTCATTTCATGTGTATTTTGTATATATATTTCTATAGAAATATATGTTATTTTATGTGTTTTCGTATATATATTTTGAAACATATATACATTGTTTTATGTGCATTTTGCATATTTTTTCAATATAAATTTACCTTATTGTACGTGCATTTTGTATATTAATTTTAATACAAATTTAATTATTCTATGTGTATTTTTGTATATGTATTTTCATAAAAAATGCTTTATTTTATGGGTATTTTGCATCTCTATTTTCATACAAATTTATATTATTTTATTGATATTCTGTGTATTTATTTTGATACGATTTTACATTATTCTATGTATATTTTGTATATATATTTCATACAAATGATCGTTATTTTATGAGAATTTGTTTTCATTTCATACAAATTTACATTATTTTATGTGTATTTTGTACATGTATTTAAATACAAATTTAACTAATTATATGTGTATTATGTATATCTATTTTCATACAAATTGAAATTAATTTTGTGTATTTTAGTATATATTTTTATTCAAATTTTCGTAATTTTATGTGAATTTTGTATATTTATTATCCTACAAATATACGTTCTTTTATCGGAATTTTGTTTATTTATTTTGATACGAGTTTTCATTATTTTAGGTGTATTTGATATATATATTTTTATACTTCTTTACATAATTTTATATGTATTTTGAATATATATTTTCATAGAAATTTACTCTATTTTATGTGTATTCGTATATATATTTTGATACAAATTTACATTATTTATGTGTATCTCACATATCTTTTTCAATACAAATTTTCTTTATTGTATGTGCCTTTTGTATATTTATTTTGATGCAAATTTAATTATTTTATGTGTATTTTTGTATATATATTTTTAAACAAATATGCGTTATTATATGGGTATTTTGCATCTTTATTTTCATACAAATTTACATTATTTTATTGATTGTCTGTTTATTTATTTTGATACGATTTTACGTTATTCTGTGTATTTTGTATATATATTTTTAGACATATTTACATTATTTAATGTATATTTTGTACATATATTTTATGGAAATTTACGTTATCTTATGTGTATTTGTTTATATATTTTCATACAAATTTACATTATTTTATGTGTATTTTGTATATGTATTTCAATAAAAATTTGCCTAATTTCATTTGTATTTTGCATATCTATTTTCAAACAAATTTAAATTATTTTTGTGTATTTTTGTATTATTTTTATACAATTTTTTTTATTTGTATTTTGTATATATATTTTCCTACACATATAAATTCTTTTAGATAAAATTTTGTTTATTTATTTTGATACGAATTTACATTATTTTATGTGTATTTTGTATATATATTTTTCTATGTATTTACATTATTTTATGTGTATTTTGTATATATATTTTCATAAAAAATTACGTAATTTTATTGTGTGTATTCGTATATATTTTGATAAAAAAATTTCATTATTTTGTGTTTTTTGCATCTATTTCAATTAAAATCTATCTTATTGTATTTGTATTTTGTATATTTATTTTAATACAAATTTAAATATTTTATGTGTATTTTTGTATATATATTTTTTTAAATATGAGATATTTTATGGGTATTTTGCATCTTTAATTTTATAAATTTTTACATTACGTACATATCTTTTATACGTATTTACATTATTTAATGTGTATTTTGTTTATATGTTTTTATACAAATTTACGTAATTATATGTGTATTTGAATATATATTTTTATACAAATTTACATTATTTTATGTATTTTCTATATTTATTTCAATTCAAATTTACCTTATTTTATGTCTTTTGTATATCTATTTTTATACAAATTTAATTATTTTTGTTTATTTTTGTATATAGTTTTATACAATTTTACGTTATTTTATGTGTATTTTGTATATTTATATTTATACAAGTCAACATTCTTTTATTGGCATTTAGTTTATTTATTTTGATACGAATTTACATTATTTTATGTGTATTTTGTATACATTTTCTTATACGTATTTACTTCATTTTATGTGTATTTTGTATATATATTTTATAGAAATCTACGTTATTTTATGTGTATTCGTATATATATTTTGAAACAAATTTACATTGTTTTATATGTATTTTGCATATCTATTTCAATACAGATTTACCTTATTGAATGTGTATTTCTATATTTATTTTAATACAAATAAAAAAAATTATGTGTATTTTTGTATATATATTTAAAAAAATGCGTTATTTTATGGGTATTTTGCTTCTTTATTTTCATACAAATTTACATTATTTTATTGATATTCTGTGTATTTATTTTGATACGATTTTACATTATTCTATTTGTGTTTTGTATATATTTTTTTATACAAATTTACGTTATTTTAAGTGTATTTGTTTATGTGTTTTCATTCAAATTTACAGTATTTTATGTGTATTTTGTATATGTATTTCAATACAAATTTACCTAATTTTTTGTGTATTTTGTATATTTATTTTCATACAAATTTAAATTATTTTTGTGTATTTTTGTATATAGTTTTATACAAATTTATGTAAACAATGTAAATTTGTTTCAAAATATATATACGAATACACATAAAATAACGTAGATTTCTATAAAAATATATATACAAAATACACATAAAATGAAGTAAATACGTATAAGAAAATGTATACAAAATACACATAAAATAATGTAAACTCGTATCAAAATAAATAAACTAAATGCCAATAAAAGAATGTTTACTTGTATAAATATAAATATACAAAATACACATAAAATAACGTAAAATTCTATAAAACTATATACAAAAATAAACAAAAATAATTAAATTTGTATGAAAATAGATATACAAAAGACACATAAAATAAGCTAAATTTGAATTGAAATAAATATAGAAAATACATAAAATAATGTAAATTTGTATCAAAATATATATTCAAATACACATATATTAAAATTAATATACAAAATGCGTATATAATAAGGTATATTTGTATTGAAAAAATATGCAACATACACGTTTACTCATACAAATTTATAATATTTTATTGGTATTTCGTTTATTTATTTTGATACTAATTACATGATTATATGTGTATTTTGTACATATTTTTTTATACGTATTTACAATATTTAATGTGTATTTTGTTTATATATTTTCATACAAATTTACGTTATTATATGTGTATTTTTATAAATATTTTGATACAAATTTACTTTATTTCATATATTTTGTATATATATTTCAATTCAAATTTAGCTTATTTCGTGTGTATTTTGTATATATTTTCACACAAATTTAATTACTTCTGTGTATTTTTGTATATAGTTTTATATAAATTTACGTTATTTTATGTGTATTTTGTATATTTATATTTATACAAATACAAATTCTTTTATTGGTATTTTGTTTATTTATTTTGATACGAGTTTACATTATTTTATGTGTTTTTTGTATACATTTTTTATACGTATTTACTTCATTTTATGTGTATTTTTGTATATATATTTTTATAGAAATCTACGTTATTTTATGTGTATTCGTATATATATTTTGAAACAAATTTAAATTGTTTATATGTATTTTGCATATCTATTTCAATACAAATTTACCTTATTGTATGTGTTTTTTGTATATTTATTTTAATACAAATTTAATTTTTTGATGTGTATTTTGGTATATATATTTTTATAAATAAAAAATGCGTTATTTTATGGGTATTTTGCTTCTTTATTTTCATACAAATTTGCATTATTTTATTAATATTCTGTATTTATTTTGATACGATTTTACATTATTCTATTTGTGTTTTGTACATATTTTTTTATACAAATTTACGTTATTTTAAGTGTATTTGTTTATGTATTTTCATTCAAATTTACATTATTTTATGTGTATTTTGTGTATGTATTTAAATACAAATTTACCTAATTTTGTGTATTTTGTATATTTATTTTCATACAAATTAAAAATAGTTTTGTGTAATTTTGTATTTAGTTTTATACAAATTTAAGTTATTTTATGTGTATTTTGTATATCTATTTTCATACAAATACACATTCTTTTATTGATATTTTGTTTATTTATTTTGACGCGAATTTACATTATTTAATGCGTATTTTGTATATATATTTTTATACGTATTAACATCATTTCATGTGTATTTTGTATAGTTTTAAACAAATTTATATTATTTAATGTGTATTCTGTATATATATATTTATTCAAATACACATTCTTTTATTGGTATTTTGTTTATTTATTTTGATAGTAATTTACATTATTTTATGTGTATTTTGTATACATTTTTTATACGTATTTACTTAATTTTATGTATTTTGTATATATTTTTTTAGAAATCTACCTTATTTCATGTGTATTCGTATATATATTTTGAAACAAATTTACATTGTTTATATGTATTTTGCATATCTATTTTTGTGTATTCTGTATTTATTTTTGTTATACATAGAATAATGTAAAATCGTATCAAAATAGGTACACAGAATATCAATAAAATTTAAATTTGTATGAAAATAAAGATGCAAAATACCCATAAGATAAAGCATTTTTTTATAAAAAATACATATACAAAAATACACATAGAATAATTGAATTTGTATTTAAATTAATATACAAAATGCACACACACAATAAGGTAAATTTGTATTGAAAAAAAAACGCAAAATACAAATAAAACAGAGTAAATTTGTTTCAAAATATATATACACATAAAATAACGTAGATTTCTATACAATATATATACAAAATACACATGAAATTATGTAAATACGTATATATATTTATATATAAAATACATATTAAGTAATTTAAATTCGTGACAAAATAAATAAACAAAATATAATGAATAGAATGTTTATTTGTATGAAAATAAATAATAGATAATAAATTTGTATGTAATATATATGATATATACACATTAAATATGTATAAAAAATATATATATACAAAAAACAAATAGAATAATGTAAAATCGTATCAAAATAAATACACCGAATATTAATAAAATAATGTAAATTTGTATGAAAATAAATATGCAAAATTCCCATCAAATAGCGCTTTTCTTATAAAAATATATATACCAAAATACACATAAAATATTTAAATTTGTATTGAAATAAATATACAAAATGCACATACAATAAGGTAAACTGTTGAAAGAGATATGCAAAAATACATATAAAAAATAGTAAATTTGTTTCAAAATATATATACGAATACACATAAAATAACGTAGATTTCTTTAAAAATATATATACAAAATACACATAAAATTAGGTAAATACGTATAAAAAAATGTAAACAAAATACACATAAAATAATATAAATTCGAAACAAAATAAATAAACAAAATACTAATAAAAGAATGTGTATTTGTTCTGTGTATTTTTGTATATAGTTTTATACAAATTTACGATATTTTATGTGTATTTTGTATTTATATTTATACAAATACACATTCTTTTACTGATATTTTGTTTATTTATTTTGATACGATTTTTATGTGTATTTTGTATTCATTTTTTTATACGTATTTACTTCATTTTATGTGTATTTTGTATATATTTTTATAGAAATCAACGTTATTTTATGTGTATTCGTATATATATTTTGAAACAAATTTACATTGTTTTATATGTATTTTGCATATCTATTTCAATACAAATTTATTTTAATACAAATTTTAATATTTTATGTGTATTTTGGTATATATATTTTTATAAAAAATGCGTTATTTTATGGCTATTTTGCATCTTTATTTTCATACAAATTTACATTATTTAATTAATATTCTGTGTATTTATTTTGATACGATTTTACATTATTCTATTTGTGTTTTGTATATATTTTTTTATACATATTTACATTATTTAATTAGTATTTTGTATATATATTTGATACAAATTTACTTTATTTTAAGTGTATATGTTTATATATTTTCATTCAAATTTCCATTATTTTATGTATTTATTTTGTATATGTATTTCAATACAAATTTACCTAATTTTATATGTATTTTGTATATTTATTTTCATACAAATTTAAATTACTTTTGTGTATTTTTGTATACAGTTTTATACAAACTTAGGTTATTTTATGAGTATTTTCATACAAATACACATTCTTTTATTGATATTTTGTTTATTTATTTTTACGAGAATTTAAATTATTTAATGTGTATTTTGTATATATATATTTTTATACGTATTTACATCACTTCATGGGGATTTTGTATATATATTTGTATAGAAATCACCGTTATTTTATGTGTACTCGTATATAGATTTTTAAACAAATTTACGCTTTAATGTGCATTTTGTATATTTTTTCAATACAAATTTACCTTATTGTACGTGCATTTTGTATATTAATTTTAACACAAATTTAATTATTCTATGTGTATTTTTGTATATGTATTTTTAAAAAAATATACTTTATTTTATGGGTATTTTGCATCTTTATTTTCATACAAAAATACATTATTTTATTGATATTCTGTGTATTTATTTTGATACGATTTTACATTATTCTATGTGTATTTTGTATATATTTTTCATTTAATTTAGCTTTTTTTATGTGTATTTGTATATCTATTTATTTTAATACAAAATCAAATATTTTATGTTTTTTCGTATATATATTTTTATAAAAAATGCGTTATTTTATGGGTATTTTGCATCTTAATTTTCATACAAATTTACATTATTTTATTAATATTTTCTGTATTTATTTTGATACGATCTTACATTATTTTATTTGTGTTTTGTATATATTTTTTTATACATGTTTACATTATTTAATGTGTTTTTTGTATATATATATTTGATACAAATTTACGTTATTTTAAGTCTATATGTTTATATATTTTCATTCAAATTTACATTATTTTATGTGTATTTTGTATATGTATTTCAATACAAATTTACCTAATTTTATATATTTTTTGTATATTTATTTTCATACAAGTTTAAACTATTTTTGTGTATTTTTGTTTATAGTTTTATACAAAGTTAGGTTATTTTATGTGTATTTTGTATATCTATTTTCATACAAATACACATTCTTTTCATGATATTTTGTTTATTTATTTTGACACGAATTAACATTATTTAATGTGTATTTTGTATATATATTTTTATACGTATTTACATTATTTCAAGTGTATTTTGTATATATATTACTATAGAAATCTGCGTTATTTTATGTGTATTCGTATATATATTTTGAAACAAATTTACATTGTTTTATGTGTATTTAGCATATTTTTTCAATACAAATTTACCTTTTTATATGCGTATTTTGTATATTAATTTTAATAGAAATTTGATTAATCTATGTGTATTTTTGTATATGTATTTTTATAAAAACATGCTTTATTTTATGGGTATTTTGCATCTTTATTTTCATACAAATTTACATTATTTTATTGATATTCTGTGTATTTATTTTAATAGGATTTTACATTATTCTATGTGTATTTTGTATATATATTTTATATAAAATGTATGTGTTTTCATTTCATATAAATCTACATTATTTTATGTATTTTTTGTACATGTATACACATAAAATATTTAAATTTGTATTGAAATAAATATACAAAATGCACATACAATAAGGTAAACTTCTATTGAAAGTGATATGCAAAAATACATATAAAACAATGTAAATTTGTTTCAAAATATATATACGAATACACATAAAATAACGTAGATTTCTATAAAAATATATATACAAAATACACATAAAAATAAGTAAATACGTATAAAAAAATGTAAACAAAATACACATAAAATAATGTAAATTCGAAACAAAATAAATAAACAAAATACCAATAAAAGAATGTGTATTTGTATAAATATAAATGTACAATATACACATACAAAATAAACATAAAATAAGGTAAATTTGTAAGGAAATATATGTACAAAATACACATAAAATAATGTAAATTTATATGAACATATATATACAAATACACATAAAATACCATGAATTTGTATAAAATTATATATTCAAAATAAATATTAAATAATGTAAATGCATATAAAAATATATATACAAAGTACATATAAAATAATGAAAATTCGTATCAATATAAATCAACAAAATACCAATAAAATAATATATATTTGAATGAAAATAGATTTACAAAATACACATAACATGACTAAAATTTGTATTGAAATATATACAAAACTACATAAAAATAATTTGACTTTGTATGAAATAAATTTTATACATATTTACATATTTTATAAATATGTATAAAATGAAATAGATATTCAAAATACATATAAAACTAGGTAAATTTCTTTTGAAATATATATACAAAATACCAATAAAATATTGTAAATTTGTGTCAAAATATATAAACAAATACACATAAAATAACTTAAAATAACGTAAATATGTATCAAATATATATACAAAAAACACATTAAATAATGTAAATATGTATAAAAAAATATATACAAAACATAAATAAAATAATGTAAAATCGTATCAAAATAAATACAGAAAATATTAATAAAATAATGTAAATTTGTATGAAAATTAAGATACAAAATACCCATAAAATAACGCATTTTTTATAAAAATATATACGAAAAACATAAAATATTAGATTTTGTATTAAAATAAATAGATATACATTCTTTTATTGGTATTTTGTTTATTTATTTTGTTTCGAATTTACATTATTTTAGGTGTATTTTGTTTACATTTTTTTATACGTATTTACTTAATTTTATGTGTATTTTGTAAATATATTTTTATAGAAATCTACGTTATTTTATGTGTATTCGTATATATATTTTGAAACAAATTTACTTTGTTCTATATGTATTTTTGCATATCTCTTTCAATAGAAGTTTACCTTATTGTATGTGCATTTTGTATATTTATTTCAATACAAATTTAAATATTTTATGTGTATTTTGGTATATATATTTTTTTATAAGAAATGCGCTATATGATGGGAACTTTGCATCTTTATTTTCATACAAATTTACATTATTTTATTAATATTCGGTGTATTTATTTTGATACGATTTTACATTATTATATTTGTTTTTTGTATATATTTTTTTATACATATTTACATTATTTAAATGTATTTTGCATATATATTACATAAAAATTTATTATCTATTATTTATTTTCATACAAATACACATTCTTTTCATGATATTTTGTTTATTTATTTTGTCACGAGTTTACATTACTTAATATGTATTTTATATATATATATTTTTATACGTATTTACATAATTTCATGTGTATTTTGTATATATATTTCTATAGAAATCTACGTTATTTTATGTGTATTCGTATATATATTTTGACACAAATTTACACTATTTTATTTGTGTTTTGCGTTTTTTTTCAATACAAATTTACCTTATTGTATGTGTGCATTTTGTATATTAATTTTAATACAAATCTAATTATTCTATGTGTATTTTTGTATATGTATTTTTATAAAAATATGCTTTATCTTATGGGTATTTTGCATCTTTATTTTCATACAAATTTAAGTTATTTTATTGATATTCTGTGTACTTATTTTGATACGTTACTTTAAGTGTATTTGTTTATATAATTTCATTCAAATTTACATTATTTTAAGTGTATTTTGTATATGTATTTAAATACAAATTTACCTAATTTTATGTGTATTTTGTATAATGTAAATTTGTATGAGAAAACATATACAAAATACACATAAAAAAAAATTTAAGTTTCTATAAAAATATATGTACATTAAATTAGTTTGAATAAAAAAATATATACAAAACACATTAAATAATGTAAATGAGTATAAAAATATGTATACAAAATAGAAATAATGTAAATTCGTATCGAGTTAAATTAATAAAATAACAATAAAATAATGTTATTTTGGATGTAAATATATATAGAAAACACATAAAATTACCTAAATACAAATACAAATATACACATTAAATAATTTAAAATTGAATGAAATAAATATACAAAATAAACATAAAATAAGGTAAATTTGTAATAAAATATATAAGAATACACATAAAATAATATCAATTTGTATGAAAATATATATACAAATACACATAAAATAACATGAATTTGTATAAAATTTGTTTCAAAATATATACGAATACACATAAAATAATGTAAATTTTTATGTAAATGTATATATAAAATACACATACAATAAATTAAATTAGTATAAAAATATATATACAAAATACACATAACATATTGTAAATTCGTATAAAATTTAATACACAAAATTACAATAAAAGAATGTATATTTGAATGAAAATTTATATAAAAATTACAAATAAAATAACTAGAATTTGTATAAAATATATACAAAAATACACAAAATAATTTAAATTTGTTTGAAAATATATACAAAATACACATAAAGTTATTCAAATTTGTATTGAAATATATATACAAAATACATAAAATAATGTAAATTTGAATGAAAATATATAAACAAATACATATAAAATTACGTAAATTTGGATAAAATATATATACAAAATATACATTAAATATTTTAAATATGTATAAAAATTTATTATATTATATATATTTTTATTGATATTTGCGTTATTTATGTGTATTTTGTATATGTTTTCTCATAGAAATTTACATTATTTTATTTGTATTTTGTCTATTTATTTTGATACGAATTACATGAATATTTGTGTAATTTGTACATTTTTTTATACGTATTTACATTATTTAATGTGTATTTTGTTTATATATTTTTATACAAATTTACGTTATTATATGTGTATTTATATAAGTATTTTGATACAAATTTACATTATTTTATGTATTCTGTATATATATTTCAATTCAAATTTCCTTATTTTATGTGTATTTTGTATATCTATTTATTTTAATACAAAATCAAATATTTTATATTTTTTCGTATATATATTTTTTAAAAATGCGTTATTTTTTTATTTGTATTTTGCATCTTAATTTTCGTACAAATTGACATTATTTTATTAATATTTTCTGTATTTATTTTGATACGATTTTACATTTTTCTATTTGTTTTTTGTATATATATTTTTTATACACATTTACATTATTTAATGCGTATCTTGCATATATATTTTATACAAATTTACGTTATTTTAAGTGTATTTGTTTATATATTTTCATTCAAATTTACATTATTTGATGTGTATTTTGTATATGTAGTTCAATACAAATTTACCTAATTTTATGTGTATTTTGTATATTTCTTTTCTAACAAAGTTAAATTATTTTTGTGTATTTTTGTATATAGTTTTATACAAATTTAGGTTATTTTATGTACGCATTTACATTATTTAGTGTGTGTTTTGTATATATATTTTTTTGCAAATTTACCTTATTTTATGTGCATACATATATTTTTATAGAAATTTGCGTTATTTGTATATGTTTTCTCATAAATTTACATTATTTTATTGCTATTTTGTTTATTTATTTTGATACGAATGACTTGATTATTTGTGTATTTGGTAAATATTTTTTATACGTATTTACATTATTTAACGTGTATTTTGTTTATATATATTTTTACAAATTTACGTTATTATATGTGTATGTGATAAACATATTTTGAAACGAATTTACTTTATTTTATGTATTTTGTATATATATTTCAATTCAAATTTAGCTTATTTTGTGTGTATTTTGTATATATATTTTCATACAAATTTAATTACTTCTGTGTACTTTTGTATATAGTTTTATACAAATTTACGTTATTTAATGTGCATTTTGTATATTTATATTTATAGAAATACACACTCTCTTATTGGAATTTTGAATATTTATATTTATACGAATCTGCATTATTATATGTGTATTTTGTATACATTTTTGATTCGTATTTACTCAATTTTATTTGTATTTTCAATATATATATTTATAGAAATCTACGTTATTTTATGTGTATTCGAATATATATTTTGAAACAAATTTACATTGTTTTATATGTATTTTGCATATCTATTTCAATACAAATTTACCTTATTGTATTTGCATTTTGTATATTAATTTAATACAAATTCAAATATGTTATGTGTATTTTGGTATATATAATTTTATAAAAAATGCGATATTTTATAGGTATTTTGCATCTTAGTTTTCATGCAAATGTACATTATTTTATTAATATTCTGTGTATATATTTTGATACGATTTTATATTATACTATTTGTGTTTTGTATATATTTTTTTATACATATTTTCATTATTTAATGTGTATTTTTTATATATATTTTATACAAATTAACGTTACTTTAAGTGTATTTGTTTATATAATTTCATTCAAATTTACATTATTTTAAGTGTATTTTGTATATGTATTTAAATACAAATTTACGTAATTTTATGTGTATTTTGTATAATGTAAATTTGTATGAGAAAACATATACAAATACACATAAAATAACGTTTTAAGTTTCTATAAAAATATATGTACATAAAATTAGTTTGCATAAAAAAATATATACAAAACACACATTAGATAATGTAAATGAGTATAAAAATATGTATACAAAATACCTATGAAATAATCTAAATTCGTATCGAGTTAAGTTAAGAAAATAACAATAAAATAATGTTATTTTGGATGAAAATATATATAGAAAACACACATAAAATTACCTAAATACAAATACAAATATACACATTAAATAATTTAAAATTGAATGAAATAAATATACAAAATAAACATAAAATAAGGTAAATTTGTAATAAAATATATGTAAGAATACACATTAAATAATATCAATTTGTATGAAAATATATATACAAATACACATAAAATAACATGAATTTGTATAAAATTTGTTTCAAAATATATACGAATACACACAATAAAATAACGTAAATTTTTATGAAAATGTATATATAAAATACACATAAAATAATTTAAATACGTAGAAAAATATATATACAAAATACACATAAAATAATGTAAATTCGTAAAAAATTAAATACACAAAATTCCAATAAAATAATGTATATTTGAAGGAAAATATATATACAAAAAACAAATAAAATAACTAAAATTTGTGTGAAAATATATACAAAAATACACAAAAATAATTTAAATTTGTTTGAAAATAGATTTGCAAAATACATATAAAGTTAGGCAAATTTGTATTGAAATACATATAGAAAACTCACATGAAATAATGTAAATTTGTATGAAAACATATAAACAAATACATGTAAAATTACGTAAATTTTGATAAAATATATATACAAAATATACATTAAATATTTTAAATATGTATAAAAATATATTATATTATATATATTTTTATTGATATTTGCGTTATTTATGTGTATTTTGTATATGTTTTCTCATAGAAATTTCCATTATTTTATTGGTATTTTGTCTATTTATTTTGATACGAATTACATGAATATTTGTGTATTTTATACATTTTTTTTATACGTATTTACATTATTTAATGTGTATTTTGTTTATATATTTTTATACAAATTTACGTCATTATATGTGTATTTATATAAGTATTTTGATACAAATTTACATTATTTTATGTGTTTTGTATATATATTTCAATTCAAATTTACCTTATTTTATGTGTATTTTGTAAATCTATTTATTTTAATACAAAATCAAATATTTTATGTTTTTTCGTATATATATTTTTATAAAAATGCGTTATTTTTTTATTTGTATTTTGCATCTTAATTTTCGTACGAATTTATATTATTTCATTAATATTTTCTGTATTTATTTTGATACGATTTTACATTATTTTATTTGTTTTTTGTATATATATTTTTTATACACATTTACATTATTTAATGTGTATCTTGCATATATATTTTATACAAATTTACGTTATTTTAAGTGTATTTGTTTATATATTTTCATTCAAATTTACATTATTTGATGTGTATTTTGTATATGTATTTCAATACAAATTTACCTAATTTTATGTGTATTTTGTATATTTCTTTTCTAACAAAGTTAAACTATTTTTGTGTATTTTTGTATATAGTTTTATACAAATTTAGGTTATTTTATGTACGCATTTACATTATTTAGTGTGTGTTTTGTATATATATTTTTTGCAAATTTACTTTATTTTATGTGCATTTTTGTACATATATTTTTATAGAAATTTGCGTTATTTGTATATGTTTTCTCATACAAATTTACATTATTTTATTGCTATTTTGTTTATTTATTTTGATACGAATGACTTGATTATTTGTGTATTTGGTAAATATTTTTTTAAACGTATTTACATTACTTAATGTGTATTTTGTTTATATATTTTTTTACAAATTTACGTTATTATATGTGTATTTGATAAAAATATTTTGAAACGAATTTACTTTATTTTATGTATTTTGTATATATATTTCAATTCAAATTTAGCTTATTTTGTGTTTATTTTGTATATCTATTTTCATACAAATTTAATTACTTCTGTGTACTTTTGTATATAGTTTTATACAAATTTACGTTATTTTATGTGCATTTTGTAAATTTATATTTGTACAAATACACACTCTCTTATTGGTATTTTGTTTATTTATATTTATACGGATTTACATTATTTTATGTGTATTTTGTATATATTTTTGATTTGT
The DNA here is from genome assembly GCF_024679095.1 of Eriocheir sinensis. Taxonomy (NCBI): domain Eukaryota; kingdom Metazoa; phylum Arthropoda; class Malacostraca; order Decapoda; family Varunidae; genus Eriocheir; species Eriocheir sinensis. The sequence goes on along the minus strand of NW_026110407.1, from coordinate 710,089 downwards.
ATTTACTTAATTTTATTTGTATTTTGAATATATATATTTATAGAAATCCACGTTATTTTATGTGTATTCGAATATATATTTTGAAACAAATTTACATTGTTTTATATGTATTTTGCATATCTATTTCAATACAAATTTACCTTATTGTATTTGCGTTTTGTATATTTATTTTAATACAATTTCAAATATTTTATGTGTATTTTGGTATATATAATTTTATAAAAAATGCGATATTTTTTAGGTATTTTGCATCTTAGTTTTCATACAAATGTACATTATTTTATTAATATTCTGTGTATATATTTTGATACGATTTTATATTATACTATTTGTGTTTTGTATATATTTTTTTATACATATTTTCATTATTTAATGTGTATTTTTTATATATATATTTTATACAAATTAACGTTACTTTAAGTGTATTTGTTTATATAATTTCATTCAAATTTACATTATTTTAAGTGTATTTTGTATATGTATTTAAATACAAATTTACCTAATTTTATGTGTATTTTGTATAATGTAAATTTGTATGAGAAAACATATACAAAATACACATAAAATAACGTTTTAAGTAACTATAAAAATATATGTACATAAAATTAGTTTGCATAAAAAAATATATACAAAACACACATTAGATAATGTAAATGAGTATAAAAATATGTATACAAAATACCTATGAAATAATCTAAATTCGTATCGAGTTAAATTAAGAAAATAACAATAAAATAATGTAATTTTGGATGAAAATATATATAGAAAACACACATAAAATAACCTAAATAAAAATACAAACATACACATTAAATGATTTAAAATTGAATGAAATAAATATACAAAATAAACATAAAATAAGGTAAATTTGTAATAAAATATATGTAAGAATACACATAAAATAATATCAATTTGTATGAAAATAAATATACAAATATACATAAAATAACATGAATTTGTATAAAATTTGTTTCAAAATATATACGAATACACACAATAAAATAACGTAATTTTTTTATGAAAATGTATATATAAAATACACATAAAATAATTTAAATACGTAGAAAAATATATATACAAAATACACATAAAATAATGTAAATTCGTAAAAAATTAAATACACAAAATTCCAATAAAAGAATGTATATTTGAAGAAAAATATATATACAAAAAACAAATAAAATAACTAAAATTTGTATAAAAATATATACAAAAATACACAAAAATAATTTAAATTTGTTTGAAAATAGATATGCAAAATACACATAAAGTTAGGCAAATTTGTATTGAAATACATATAGAAAACTCACATAAAATAATGTAAATTTGTATGAAAATATATAAACAAATACATATAAAATTACGTAAATTTGGATAAAATATATATACAAATTATACATTAAATATTTTAAATATGTATAAAAATATATTATATTATATATATTTTTATTGATATTTGCATTATTTATGTGTATTTTGTATATGTTTTCTCATAGAAATTTACATTATTTAATTGGTATTTTGTCTATTTATTTTGATACGAATTACATGATTATTTGTGTATTTTGTACATTTTTTTTTATACGTATTTACATTATTTCATGCGTATTTTGTTTATATATTTTTATACAAATTAACGTTATTATATGTGTATTTGTATAAGTATTTTGATACAAATTTACATTATTTTATGTATTTTGTATGTATATATATTTCAATTCAAATTTAGCTTATTTGATGTGTATTTTGTATATCTATTTATTTTAATTCAAAATCAAATATTTTATGTTTTTTCGTATATGTATTTTTAAAAAAATGCGTTATTTTATAAGTATTTTGCATCTTAATTTTCATACAAATTTACATTATTTTATTAATATTTTCTGTATTTATTTTGATACGATTTTACATTATTTTATTTGTGTTTTGTATATATTTTTTATACATATTTACATTATTTAATGTGTTTTTTGTATATATATTTGATACAAATTTACGTTATTTTAAGTCTATATGTTTATATATTTTCATTCAAATTTACATTATTTTGTGTATTTTGTATATGTATTTCAATATAAATTTACCTAATTTTATATATTTTTTGTATATTTATTTTCATACAAGTTTAAATTATTTCTGTGTATTTTTGTTTATAGTTTTATACAAATTTAGGTTATTTTATGTGTATTTTGTATATCTATTTTCATACAAATACACATTCTTTTCATGATATTTTTATTTATTTATTTTGACACGAATTAACATTATTTAATGTGTATTTTGTTTATATATTTTTATACTTATTTACATTATTTCAAGTGTATTTTGTATATATATTTCTATAGAAATCTGCGTTATTTTATGTGTATTCGTATATATATTTTGAAACAAATTTACATTGTTTTATATGTATTTTTGAATATCTCTTTCAATTCAAATTTACCTTACTGTATATGCATTTTGTATATTTATTTCAATACAAATTTAAAAATTTTATGTATATTTTGGTATATATTTTTATAAAAAATGCGATAATTTTTGGGAATTTTGCATCTTTATTTTCATACAAATTTACATTATTTTATTGATATTCTGTGTATTTGTTTTGATACGATTTTACATTATTCTATTTGTTTTTTGTATATATTTTTTTATACACATTTACATTATTTAATGTGTATCTTGCATATATATTTTATACAAATTTACGTTATTATAAGTGTATTTGTTTATATATTTTCATTCAAATTTACATTATTTGATGAGTATTTTGTATATGTATTTCAATACAAATTTACCTGATTTTATGTGTATTTTGTATATTTCTTTTCAAACAAATTTAAATTATTTTAGTGTATTTTTGTATATAGTTTTATACAAATTTAGGTTATTTTATGTACGCATTTACATTATTTAGTGTGTGTTTTGTATATATATTTTTATGCAAATTTACTTTATTCTATGTGCATTTTTTTACATATATTTTCATAGAAATTTACGTTATTTGTATATGTTTTCTCATACATAAAATAATGTAAATTTGTATCAAAATACTTATACAAATACACATATAATAACGTAAATTTGTATAAAAATATATAAACAAAATACACATTAAATAATGTAAATACGTATAAAAAAAATGTACAAAATACACAAATAATCATGTAATTCGTATCAAAATAAATAAACAAAATACAAATAAAATAATGTAAATTTCTATGAGAAAACATATTCAAAATACACATAAATAACGCAAATATCAATAAAAATATATATAATATAATATATTTTCATACATATATAAAATATTAAATGTATATTTTGTATATATATATTTTATCCAAATTTACGTTATTTTATATGTTTTTGTTTATATATTTTCATACAAATTTATATTATTTTATGTGAGTTTTGTATATGTATTTCAATACAAATTTGCCTAACTTTATATGTATTTTGCATATCTGTTTTCAAACAAATTTAAATTATTTTTGTGTATTTTTGTATATATTTTTACACAAATTTTAGTTATTTTATTTGTTTTTTATATATATATTTTCCTACAAATATACATTCTTTTATTGGAATTTTGTGTATTGAATTTTTTACGAATGTACATTATTTTATGTGTATTTTGTATATATTTTTTTCTACGTATTTAAATTATTTTATGTGTATTTTATATATACATTTTCAAAAAAAAATTACGTTATTTTATTGTGTGTATTCGTATATATTTTGAAACAAATTTTATACAAATTCAAGTTATTTTATATGTATTTGTATATATATTTTCATACAAATTTATATTATTTTATGTGTATTCTTACAAATATTTTATTACAAATTTACCTTATTTTATGTTAATTTTGTATATTTATTTCATTCAATTTTATATTATTTAATGTGTATATTTGTATTTGTATTTAGGTTATTTTATGTGTGTTTTCTATATATATTTTCATCCAAAATTACATTATTTTATTGTTATTTTCTTAATTTAACTCGATACGAATTTAGATTATTTCATAGGTATTTTGTATACATATTTTTATACTCATTTACATTACCTAATGTGTGTTTTGTATATATTTTTTTATGCAAACTAATTTTATGTGCATTTTTGTACATATATTTTTATAGAAACTTAAAACGTTATTTTATGTGTATTTTGTATATTTTTTCTCATACAAATTTACATTATTTAATTAGTTTTTTGTTTATTTATTTTGATACGAATGACTTGATTATTTGTGTATTTTGTAAAAAAATTTTTATACGTATTTACATTACTTAATGTGTATTTTGTTTTTATATTTTTTTACATATTTACGTTATTATATGTGTATTTGTTAAAAATATTTTGAAACGAATTTACTTTATTTTATGTATTTTGTATATATATTTCAACTCAAATTTAGCTTATTTTGTGTATATTTTGCATATCTATTTTCATACAAATTTAATTACTTCTGTGTATTTTTGTATATAGTTTTATACAAATTTACGTTATTTTATGTGCATTTTGTATATTTATATATATACAAATACACATTCTCTTGTGTTTTTTTTATATATATTTTATACAAATTTACGTTATTTTAAATGTATTTGTTTATATATTTTCATTCAAATTTACATTATTTTAAGTGTATTTTTTATACGTATTTTAATACAAATCTACCTAATTTTATGTGAATTTTGTATATTTATTTTCATACAAATTTAAATTATTTTTGTGTATTTTTTTTGTATATAGTTTTATACAAATTTAGGTTATTTTATGTGTATTTTCTATATCTATTTGAATACAAATACACATTCTTTTATTGATATTTTGTATATATATTTTCATACAAATTTAATTACTTCTATGTATTTTTGTATATAGTTTTATACAAATTTACGATATTGTATGTGTATTTTGTATATTTATATTTATACAAATACACATTCTTTTACTGGTATTTTGTTTATTTATTTTGATACGATTTTTATGTGTATTTTGTATTCATTTTTTTTATACGTATTTACTTCATTTTATGTGTATTTTGTATATATTTTTATAGAAATCTTCCTTATTTTATGTGTATTCGTATATATATTTTGAAACAAATTTACATTGTTTTATATATATTTTGAATATTTATGTAAATTTGTATAAAAATATATAAACAAATACACATAAAATAACGTAAATTTGGAGAAAATATATATACAAAATATACATTAAATAATGTAAATATGTATAAAAATATATATACAAAATACACATAGAATAATGTTAAATCGTATCAAAATAAATAAACAGAATATCAATAAAATAATTTAAATTTGTATGAAAATAAAGATGGAAAATACCCATATAATAACGCATATATGCATATAAATATATATACAAAAATACACATGAAATAATTAAATTTGTATTGAAATAAATATACAAAATGCATATACAATAAAGTAAATTTGTATTGAAATACATATGCAAAATACACATCAATAATGTAAATTTGTATCAAAATATATATACGAATACACATAAAATAGAGTAAATTTCTATGAAAATATACATACAAAATAACGTACATTTGTATTAAATATATATACAAAATACACATAGAAAATAATGTAAAATCGTATCAAAATAAATACACAAAATATCAATAAAATAATGTAAATTTGTATGAAAATAAAGATGCAAAATACCAATAAAATAAAGCATATTTTTAAAAAAATACATATACATAAATACACATTCAATAATTAAATTTGTAGTAAAATTATTATACAAAATGCACATACAATAAGGTAAATTTTTATTAAAAAAATATGCAAAATACACATTAAACAATTTAAATTTGTTTGAAAATATATATACGAATACATATAAAATAACGCAGATTTCTATAGAAATATATATACAAAATACACTTGAGATGCTGTAAATACGTATAAAAATATATATGCAAAATAGACTTTAAATAAAGTAAATTCGTGTCAAAATAAATAAACAAAATATCAATAAAAGAATGTGTATTTGTATGAAAATAGATATACAAAATACACATAAAATAACGTAAATTTGTATAAAACTATATACAAAAATACACAAAAATAATTTAAATATGTTTGAAAATAAGTATACAAAATACACATAAAATTAGGTACATTTGTATTGAAATACATTTACAAAATACACATCAAATAATGTAAATTTGAATGAAAATTCATAAATAAATACACTTATAATAACGTAAATTTGTATAAAATATATATACAAAATATGTATATGTATATGTATAAAAAAATATATACAAAACCCAAATAGAATAATGTAAAATCGTAACAAAATAAATACACAGAATATTAATAAAATAATGTAAATTTGTATGAAAATAAAGGAGCAAAATACCTATAAAATAACGATTTTTTTTAAATATATATACCAAAATACATATAAAAAATTTAAATTTGTATTAAAATAAATATACAAAATGCACATACAATAAGGAAAATTTATATTGAAATAGATATGCAAAATACATATAAAACAATGTAAAATTTGTTTCAAAATATATATACAAATACACATAAAATAACGTAGATTTCTATAAATATATATACAAAATACACATAAAATGAAGTAAATACGTATAAAAAAATGTATACAAAATACACATAAAATAATGTAAATTCGTATCAAAATAAATAAACAAAATACCAATAAAAAAATGTGTATTTGTAAAAAAATAAATATACAAAATACACATAAAATATCGTAAATTTACATAAAACTATATACAAAAATACACAAAAGTAGTTAAATTGTGTGTATTTTGTACATATTTTTTATATGTATTTACATTACTTAATGTGTATTTTGTTTATATATTTTTAAACAAATCTACGTTATTATATGTATATGTATAAATATTTTGATACCGATTTACATTATTTTATGAATTTTGTATGTATATTTCAATTCAAATTTAGCTTATTTTAGCTGTATTTTGTATATATATTTTCATACAAATTTAATTACTTCTGTGTATTTTTGTATATAGTTTTATACAAATTTACGATATTTTATGTGTATTTTGTATATTTATATTTATACAAATACACATTCTTTTACTGGTATTTTGTTTATTTATTTTGATACGATTTTTATGTCTTTTGTATTAATTTTTTTATACGTATTTACTTCATTTTATATGTATTTTGTATATATTTTTATAGAAATCTACGTTATTTTATGTGTATTCGTATATATATTTTGAAACAAATTTACATTGTTTTATATATATTTTGCATATCTTTTTCAATACAAATTTACCTTATAGTATGTGCATTTTTTATATTTATTTTAATACAAATTTTAATATTTTATGTGTATTTTGGTATATCTATTTTTATAAAAAATGCGTTATTTTATGGCTATTTTGCATCTTTATTTTCATACAAATTTACATTATTTTATTAATATTCTGTGTATATATTTTGATACGATTTTACATTATTATATTTGTGTTTTGTATATATTTTTTTATTCATATCTACATTATTTAATGTGTATTTTGTATATATATTTGATACAAATTTACGTTATTTTAAGTGAATATGTTTATATATTTTCATTCAAATTTCCATTATTTTATGTGTATTTTGTATATGTATTTCAATACAAATTTACCTAATTTTATGTGTATTTTGTATATTTATTTTTCATACAAATTAAAATTATTTTTGTGTATTTTTGTATATACAAATAAGCATTTAGATTCTTTAATGTGGGTGTTGTATTTATAATTTTATGCAAATTTACTTTATTTTATGTGCATTTTTGTACATATATTTTTATAGAAATTTCCGTTCATTTATATGTATTTTGTATGTGTTTTCTTATACAAATTTACATTATTTTATTGGTATTTTGTTTATTTATTTTGATACGAATTACATTATTTAATGTGTATTCTGTACATATCTTTTATACGTATATACATTTTTTAATGTGTATTTTGTTTATATAATTTTATAAAAATTTACGTTATTATATGTGTATTTGTATAAATAGTTTGATACAAATTTACATTATTTTATGTATTTTGTATATATATTTCAATTCAAATTTAGCATATTTTAAGTGTATTTTTGTATATCTATTTTCATACAAATTTAATTACTTTTGTGTATTTTTGTATAAAGTTTTATACAAATTTACGTTATTTTATGTGTATTTTGTATACAAATTACACATAAAATAATGTAAATTTGAAAGAAAATATATAAACAAATACACATATAATAACATAATTTTGTTTGAAATATATATACAAAACACACATTAAATAATGTAAATATGTATAAGAAAATATATACAAAACACAAATAGAATAATGTAAAATCGTATTAAAATATATACACAGAATATTAATAAAATAATGTAAATTTGTATGAAAGTTAAGATGCAAAATACCTATAAAATAACGCATTTTTTTTTAATTATAGATACCAAAATACACATAAAATATTTGAATTTGTATTAAAATAAATATACAAAATGCACATACAATAAAGTAAATTTGTATTGAAATTGATATGCAAAATAAATAAAAAATAATGTAAATTTGTTTCAAAATATATACACGAATACACATAAAATAACGTAGATTTCTATAAAAATACATATACAAAATACACATAAAATTAAGTAAATACGTATAAAAAAATATATACAAGAAACACATAAAATAATGTAAATTCGTATAAATATAAATAAACAATATACCAATAAAAGAATGTGTATTTGTATAAATATAAATATACAAAATGCACATAAAATAAAGTAAATTTATATAAAACTATATACATAAATAACGCAAATTTCTATAAAAATATATGTACAAAAATGAACATAAAATAAATTTGCGTAAAAATATATATACAAAACACACATTAGATAATCTTTGTTTTCATTTTTACATTACTTTATTGATATTCTGTACATTTATTTTGATACAATTTTACATTATTCTAGGTGTATTTTGTATATATTTTCCTTACATATTTACATTATTTTATGTGTATTTTGTATATATATTTTCATAAAAAATTACGTTATTTTATTATGTATATTCGTATATATTTTGATACAAATTTTATACAAATTCATGTTATTTTATGTGTTTTTGTATATATATATTCATTGAAATTTATATTATTTTATGTGTATTTTTACATATATTTCATTACAAATTTACCTTATTTTATGTTTATTTTTTATATTTATTTATTTTAATTTTAAATTATTTTATTTGTATATTTGTATTTGTATTTAGGTTATTTTATGTGTATTTTCTATATATATTTTCATCCAAAATTACATTATTTTATTGGTATTTTCTGAATTTAACTCGATACGAGTTTAGATTATTTCATAGGTATTTTGTATACATATTTTTTTTACTCATTTACATTATCTAATGTGTGTTTTGTATATATATTTTTATGCAAATTTACTTTATTTTATGTGCATTTTTGTACATATATTTTTATCGAAATTTGCGTTATTTTATGTGTATTTTGTATATGTTTTCTCACACAAATCTACATTATTTTATTGGTATTTTGTTTATTTATTTTGATACGAATTACATGATTATATGTGTATTTTGTACATATTTTTTTTATACGTATTTACATTTTTTAATTTGTATTTTGTTTATATATTTTTTTAAAAAAATTTACTTTATTATATGTGTATTTGTGTAAATATTTTTATACAAATTTACATTATTTTATGTATTTTGTATTTAGATTTCAATTCAAATTTAGCTTACATTTTTATAAAATATATATTCAAAATACACATAGAATAATGTAAAATTGTATCAAAATAAATACACAGAATGTCAATAAAATAATGTAAATTTGTATGAAAATAAAGATGCAAAATACCCATAAAATAATGCATATTTTTTTATAAATATACATATACAAAAATACACATAAAATAATTAAATTTATATTAAAATTAATATACAAAATGAACAAACAATATGGTAAATTTGTATTGAAATAGATATGCAAAACACACATAAAACAAGGTAAATTTATTTCAAAATATATATCCGAATACACACAAAAAAACGTAGTTTTCTATAAAAATATATATAAAAATACATACAAAAATACACATAATTAATTTAAATTTTTATGAAAATAAATATACAAAATACACATAAAATTAGGTAAATTTGTATTGAAATACATATACTAAAAACACATCAAATAATATAAATTTGAATGAAAATATATAAACAAATACACTTTAAATAACGTAAATTTGTATAAAATATATTTACATAATACACATTAAATAATGCATATATGAATGAAAAAAATATAACAAAAAACAAATAGAATAGGGTAAAATCGTATCAAAATAAATACACAGAATATTAATAAAATAATGTAAAATTGTATGAAAATAAAGATGCAAAATACCCATAAAATAACGCATTTTTTAGAAAATATATATGTACCAAAATACACATACAATATTTAAATTTGTATTAAAATAAATATACAAAATGCACATTCATTAAGGTAAGTTTGTATTGAAATAGATATGCAAAATACATATAAAACTATGTAAATTTGTTTAAAAATATATATACGATTACACAAAATAACGTAGATTTCTATAAAAATATATTTACAAAATACACATAAAATTAAGTAAATACGTATAAAAAAATGTATACAAAATACACATCTAAATTTGTATGAAAATATTTATACAAATACACATAAAATAACATGAATTTGTATGAAATTTGTTTCAAAATATATACGAATACACACAAGAAAATAACGTAAATTTTTATGAAAATGTATATACAAAATACACATAAAATAATTTAAATACGTAGAAAAGTATATATACAAAACACACATAAAAAAATGTAAATTCGTATCAAAATAAATAGACAAAATTCCAATAAAAGAGTGTATATTTGTAGGAAAATATATATACAAAATACAAATAAAATAACTAATTTTTTTTATAAAAATATACAAAAATACACAAAAATAAGTTAAGCTAGTTTGAAAAAGATATGCAAAATACACATAAAATTAGGCAAATTTGTATTGAAATACATATACAAAATACACATAAAATAATGTAAATTTGTATGAAAATATATAAAGAAATACACATAAAATGACGTAAATTTGGATAAAATATATATACAAAATAAACATTATATAATGTAAATATGTATAAAATATATATATATATATATATATATATATATATATATATATATATATATATATATATATATATATATATATATATATATATATATATATATATATATATATATATATATATATATATATATATATATATATATATATATATATATATATATATATATATATATATATATATATATACAAAATACACATAAAATAATATTAACTCGTATAAAAATAAATAAACAGAATTTCAATAAAATAATGTAAATGTAATAAAAATAAATATACAAAAATACACATGAAATAATTAAATTTGCATTAAAATAAATATAAAAAATGCACATACAATAAAGTAATTTTATATTAAAATAGATATGCAAAATACACTTAAATAATGTAAATTTTTATCAAAAGATATATAGGAACACACATAAAATAGAGTAAATTTCTTTGAAAATATGCATACAAAATACATATATAATGACGTAAATAAGTATAAAAATATATATACCAAATACCCTTAAATAATGTAAATTCGTATCAAAATAAATAAACAAAATTCCGATTAAAGAACGTATATTTTTTGGAAAATAAATATACAAAATACACATAAAATAGCAAAAATTTGTATAAAAATATATACACACACATAAAAAATAATTTCAATTTGTATGAAAATAGATATACAAAATACACATATTATTAGTTAAATTTGTATTTAAATACATGGACAAAATACACATAAAATAATGTAAATTTGTATGAAATGAAAACAATTACACATAAAATAACGTAATTTGTATAAAATATATATACAAAATACACATGGAATAATGTAAAATCGTATCAAAACAAATACACAGAGTATCAATAAAATAATGTAAATTTGTATGTAAATAAAGATGCAAAATACCCATAAAATAAAGCATATTTTTATAAAATTACATAAACAAAAATACACATAGAATAATTAAATTTGTATTAAAATTAATATACAAAATGCACATACAATAAGGAAAATTTGTATTGAAAAAATATGCAAAATAAACATAAAACAGTGTAAATTTGTTTTAAAATATATACAAACACACATAAAATAACGTAGATTTCTATAAAAATATATATACAAAATACACATGAAATGATATAAATACGTATAAAAATATATATACTAAATACACATTAAATAAAGTAAATTCGCGTCAAAATAAGTAAACAAAATATATATAAAAGAATGTGTATTTGTATGAAAATATATATACAAAATACACATAAAATAACCTAAATTTGTATAAAAATATATACAAAAATACACAAAACTAATTTAAACTTGTATGAAAATAAATATACAAAATACACATAAAATTATGTAAATTTGTGTTGAAATACGTATACAAAATACGCGTAAAATAATGTAGATTTGAAGGAAAATACATAAACAAATACACTTAAAATAACGTAAACTTGTATGAAATATATATACAAAATACAAACTAAATAATGGAAATATGTATGAAAAAATATATAGAAAACACAAATAGAATATTGTAAAATCGTATCAAAATAAATACTCAGAATATTAATAAAATAATGTAAATTTGTATGAAAATAAAGAAGAAAAATACCCATAAAATAACACATTTTATTATAAAAATATATATACCAAAATACACATAAAAAATTTAAATTTGTATTAAAATAATTATACAAAATACACATACACTAATTTAAATTTGTATTGAAATAGATATGCAAAATACATATAAAATATGTAAATTTGTTTCAAAATATATATACGAATACACATAAAATAACGTAGATTTCTATGAAAATATATATACAAAATACTCGTAAAATGAAGTAAATACGTATAAAAAAATGTATACAACATACACATAAAATAATGTAAACTCGTATCAAAATAAATAAACAAAATACCAATAAAAGAAGTTGTATTTGTATAAATATAAATATAAAAAATACGCATAAAATAACGCAAATTTATATAATACTTTTTATGTGTATTATGTATATTTATATTTATACAAATACACATTCTTTTATTGGTATTTTGTTTATTTATTTTGATACGAATTTACATTATTTTATGTGTATTTTGTATTCATTTTTTTATACGTATTTACTTCATTTTATGTGTATTTTGTATATATATTTTTATAGAAATCGACGTTATTTTATGTGTATTCGTATACATATTTTGAAACAAATTTACATTGCTTTATATGTCTTTTTGGATATATATTTTTATGCAAAAATGCGTTATTTTCATACAAATTTACATTATTTTATTAATATTCTGTGTATTTATTTTAATACCTATAAAATAACGCATTTTTTTTATAAAATTATATATACCAAAATACACATAAAATATTTGAATTTGTATTAAAATAAATATATAAAATGCACATACAATAAGGTAAATTTGTATTGAAATAGATATGCAAAATACATATAAAACAATGTAAATTTGTATCAAAATATATATACGAATACACATAAAATAACGTAGATTTCTATAAAAAATATATATACAAAATACACATAAAATTAAGTAAATAAGAATAGAAAATGTATACAAAATACACATAAAATAATGTAAATTCGTATATATATAAATAAACAGAATACCAATAAAAGAATGTGTATTTGTATAGATATATATATACAAAATGCACATAAAATAACGTAAATTTGTATAAAACTATATATAAAAATACACATAAGTAATTAAATTTGTATGAAAATAGATATACAAAATACACACAAAATAAACTAAAATTGAATTGAGATATATATACAAAATACATAAAATAAAGTAAATTTGTTTCAAAATATTTTTAACAAATACACATATAATAATGTAAATTTGTATAAAAATATATAATCAAAATACACATTAAGTAATGTAAATACGTATAAAAAAAATATGTACAAAATACACAAATAAGCATGTCATTCGTATCAAAATAAATAAACAAAAAACTAATTAAATAATGTAAATTTGTATGAGAAAACATACAAAATACACATAAAATAACGCAAATTTCTATAAAAATATATATACAAAAATGCACATAATATTAATTTGCATAAAAAAATATATACAAAACACACATTAGATAATGTACATGACTATAAAAATATGTATACAAAATACCTATGAAATAATCTAAACTCGTATCGAGTTAAATTAAGAAAATACCAATAAAATAATATAGTTTTGGATGAAAATATATATAGAAAACACACAAAAATAACCTAAATACAAATACAAATATACACATTAAATAATTTAAAATTGAATAAAATAAATATACAAAATAAACATCAAATAAGGTAAATTTGTAATGAAATATATGTAAGAATACAAATAAAATAATTTAAATTTGTATGAAAATTTATATAAACACACATAAAATAACATGAATTTGTATAAAATTTTATCAAAATATATACGAATATACACAATAAAATAACATAAATTTTTATGAAAATGTATGTATAAAATACACATAAAATAATTTAAATACGTAGAAAAATATATATACAAAATACACTTAAAATAATGTAAATTCGTAAAAAAAATAAATACACAAAATTCCAATAAAAGAATGTATATTCGTAGGAAAATATATATACAAAATACAAATAAAATAACTAAAATTTGTATAAAATATATACCAAAATACAAAAAAAATATTTAAATTTGTTTGAAAATAGATATGCAAAATACACATACAATAAGTTAAATTTGTATAGAAATACATATACAAAACTCACATAAAATAAAGTAAATTTATATAAATACACACATAAATACACATAAAATAACGTAAATTTGGATAAAATATATATACAAAATATACATTAGATATTTTAAATATATATAAAAATATATTATATTATATATATATTTTTATTGAAATTTGCGTTATTTATGTGTATTTTGGATATGTTTTCTCATACAAATTTACATTATTTTATTGGTATTTTGTCTATTTATTTTGATACGAATTACATGATTATTTGTGCATTTTGAACATATTTTTTATACGTATTTACATTATTTAATGTGTATTTTGTTTATATATTTTTATACAAATTTACGTTATTATATGTGTATTTGTATAAGTATTTTGATACAAATTAACATTAATTTGTGTATTTTGTATATATATATATATATATATATATATATATATATATATATATATATATATATATATATATATATATATATATATATATATATATATATATATATATATATATATATATTTATTTTATGTGTATTTTGTATATCTATTTTCATACAAATTTAATTACTTTTATGCGTTTTTGTATATAGTCTTATATAAATTTACGTTATTTTATGTGTATTTTGTATATTTATATTTATACAAACACATTCTTTTATTAGTATTTTGTTTATTTATTTTGATACGAGTTTACATTATTTTATATGTATTTTGTATATATTTTTTTATACGTATTTACTTAATTATATGTGTATTTTATATACATAAAATAATTTAATATTAAATGAAGTAAATACACAAAATAAACATAAAATAAGGTAAATTTGTAATGAAATATATAAACAAATAAACGTAAAATATCATGAATTTGTATGTATGTATATATATATATATATATATATATATATATATATATATATATATATATATATATATATATATATATATATATATATATATATATATATATATATATATATATATATATATATATATATATTGTAAATATATATTCAAAATAAATATTAAATAATGTAAATGCGTATATAAATATATATATAACGTACATATAAAATAATGTAAATTCGTATCAAAATAAATCAACAAAATACCAATAAAATAAAATATATTTGAAAAAAAAGAAATTTACAAAATAAACAAAACATAACTAAAATTTGTATTAAAATATCCACAAAAATACATAGAAATAATTTGAATTTCTATAAAAATATATATACAAGATACGCATAAAACTAGGTAAATTTCTTTTGAAATATATATACAAAATACTCATAAAATATTGTAAATTTGTGTCAAAACATAAACAAATACACATAAAATAATGTAAATTTGTATGAAAATAATATAAAAAATACACATAGAATAAAGTCAAATCGTATCAAAATGAATGAGCAGAATATCAATAAAATAATGTAAATTTGTATGAAAATAAAGATGCAAAATACCCATGAAATAAAGCATATTTTTATAAAAATACATAAACACAATTAAATAATGTAAATTCGCGTCAAAATAAATAAACAAAATATCAATAAAAGAATGTGTATTTATACGAAAATAGATATACAAAATTCACATGAAATAACATAAATTTGTATAAAACTATATACAAAAATACACAAAAATAATTTAAATTTGTATGAAAATAAATATACAAAATACACATAAAATTAGGTAGATTTGTATTTAAATACATATACAAAATAAACTTAAAATAATGTAAATTTCAATGAAAATATATAAACAAATACACTTAAAATAACGTAAAATTGTATTAAATATATATACAAAATACATATTAAATAATGTAAATATATATAAAAAATATATATATACAAAACACAAACAGAATAATGTAAAATCGTATCAAAATGAATACACAGAATGTTAATAAAATAATGTAAATTTGTATAAAAATTAAGATGCAAAATACCCATAAAAAACGCATTTTTTATATAAATATACATACCAAAATACACATAAAATAATTGAATTTGAATTAATATAAATTTACAAAATGCACATACAGTAAGCTAAATCTGTATTTAAATAGATATGCAAAATACATATAAACAATATAAATTTGTTTCAAAATATATATACGAATACACATAAAATAAGGTAGATTTCTATAAAAATATATATACATAATACACATAAAATTAAGTAAATACGTATAAGGAAATGTATACAAAATACACATAAAATAATGTAAATTCGTATCAAAATAAATAAACAAAATACCAATACAAGAATGTGTCTTTGTATAAATATAAAAATACAAAATACACATTAAATAACGTAAATATGTATAAAACTATACTCAAAAATACACAAAAGTAAATAAATTTGTATGAAAATGGATATACAAAATACACATGAAATAAGCTAAATTTGAATTGAGATATATATACAAAGTACATAAAATAATGTAAATTTGTATCAAAATATTTATAAAAATACACATATAATAAAGTGGATTTGTATAAAAATATATAAACAAAATACTCATTAAATAATGTAAATACGTATAAGAAATTTGTACAAAATACATATATAATAATGTAATTCGCATAAAAAAATAAAAAAAATACAAATAAAATAATGTAAATTTGTATGAGAAAACATATGCAAAATACACATAAAATAACGCAAATTTCTATAAAAATATATGTACAAAAATGTATTTAAAATAAAGTAAATTTCTATAAAAATATATATACAAAACACACATTAAATAATGTACATGCGTTAAAAATATGTATACAAAATACCAATGAAACTATCTAAATTCGTATCGAATCAAATTAACAAAATACCAAAAAAATAATGGAATTTTGGATGAAAATATATATAGAAAATACACATAATATAAACTAAATACAAATACAAATATACACATAAAATAATTTTAAATTGAATGAAATAAATATACAAAATAAACATAAATAAGGTAAATTTGTAATGAAATATATGTACAAAATACACATAAAATAATATAAATTTGTATGAAAATATATATACAAATACACATAAAATAGCATGAATTAGTATAAAAATAAATATTCAAAATAAACATTAAATAATGTATAAAAATATATAAACACAATAAAGTAAATTTGTATTGAAATAGATATGCAAAATACACATAAATAATGTAAATTTGTATCAAAATATATATACGAATACATCTAAAAAAGAGTAAATTTCTTTGAAAATATACATACACAATACATATCTATATATATATATATATATATATATATATATATATATATATATATATATATATATATATATATATATATATATATATATATATATATATATATATATATATATATATATATATATATATATATATATATATATATATATATATATATATATATATATATATATATCAAATACACCTAAAATAATGTAAATTCGTATCAAAATAAATAAACAAAATTCCGATAAAAAACGTATATTTGTAGGAAAATAAATACCCAAAATACACATAAAATAACGAAAATTTGTATAAAAATATGTACAAAAAAAAAAAAAAAAATCAATTTGTATGAAAATAGATATACAAAATACACATATAATTAGTTAAAATTGTATTTAAATACATGTACAAAATACACGTAAAATTATGTAAATTTGTATGAAATGAAAACAAATACACATAAAATAATGTACATTTGTATAAAATATATATACTAAATACACATAGAATAATGTAAAATCGTATAAAAATAAGTACACAGAATATCAATAAAATAATTTAAATTTGTATGAAAATAAAGATGCAAAATACCCCTAAAATAAAGCATTTTTTTTTTAAATACATATACAAAAATACACATAGAATAATTAAATTTGTATTAAAATTAATATACAAAATGCACATACAATAAGGTTAATTTGTATTAAAAAAATACGCAAAATACACATAAAACAGTGTAAATTTGTTTCAAAAAATATATACGAATACACATAAAATAGCGTTGACTTCTATAGGAATATATATACAAAATACACATGAGATGATGTAAATACGTATAAAAATATATATACAAAATACACATTAAATAATGTAAATTCGCGTCAAAATAAATAAACAAAATATCAATAAAAGAAATGTGTATTTTTTATAGTTTTAAACAAATTTATATTATTTAATGTGTATTTTGTATATATATATATATATATATATATATATATATATATATATATATATATATATATATATATATATATATATATATATATATATATATATATATATATATATATATATATATATATATATATATATATATTTATACAAATACACATTCTTTTATTGGTATTTTGTTTATTTATTTTGATACTAATTTACTTTATTTTATGTGTATTTTGTATACATTTTTTCTACGTATTTACTTAATTTTATGGGAATTTGGATATATATTTTCATAGAAATCTACCTTATTTCATTGTATTCGTATATATATTTTGAAACAAATTTACATTGTTTATATGTATTTTGCATATCTATTTTTGTGTATTCTGTATTTATTTTTGTTATACATAGAAAAATGTAAAATCGTATCAAAATAAGTAAACAGAATATCAATAAACTAATTTAAATTTGTATGAAAATAAAGATGCAAAATACCCATAAGATAAAGCATATTTTTTTTTAAAAATACATATAAAAAATACACATAGAATAATTAAATTTGTATTAAAATTAATATACAAAATGCACACATACAATAAGGTAAATTTGTATTGAAAAAAACGCAAAATACAAATAAAACAGTGTAAATTTGTTTCAAAATATATATACGAATACACATAAAATAACGTAGATTTCTATAGAAATATATATACAAAATACACATGAAATTATGTAAATACGTATAAAAAAAATATATATATATATATATATATATATATATATATATATATATATATATATATATATATATATATATATATATATATATATATATATATATATATATATATATATATATAAAATACATATTCAGTAATGTAAATTCGTGTCAAAATAAATAAACAAAATATCATGAAAAGACTTGTATTTGTATGAAAATAAATAATAGATAATAAATTTGTATGAAATATATATGCAAGATACACATTAAATAATGTAAATGTGTATAAAAAAATATATACAAAAAACAAATAGAATAATGTAAAATCGTATCAAAATAAATACACCGAATATTAATAAAATAATGTAAATTTTTATGAAAATAAAGATGCAAAAATCCCATCAAATAGCGCATTTCTTATAAAAATATATATACCAAAATACACATAAAATATTTAAATTTGTATTGAAATAAATATACAAAATGCACATACAATAAGGTAAACTTCTATTGAAAGAGATATGCAAAAATCCATATAAAACAATGTAAATTTGTTTCAAAATATATATAGGAATACACATAAAATAACGTAGATTTCTATAAAAATATATATACAAAATACACATAAAATTAGGTAAATACGTATAAAAAAATGTAAACAAAATACACATAAAATAATATAAATTCGAATCAAAATAAATAAACAAAATATCAATAAAAGAATGTGTATTTGTATAAATATAAATGTACATAATACACATACAAAATAAACGTAAAATAAGGTAAATTTGTAATGAAATATATGTACAAAATACACATAAAATAATGTAAATTTATATGAAAATATATATACAAATACACATAAAATACCATGAATTTGTATAAAATTATATATTCAAAATAAATATTAAATAATGTAAATGCGTATAAAAATATATATAAAAAATGCATATAAAATAATGTAAACTCGTATCAATATAAATCAACAAAATAACAATAAAATAATAAATATTTGAATGAAAATAGATTTACAAAATACACATAACATAACTAAAATTTGTATTGAAATATATACAAAAATACATAAAAATAATTTGAGTTTATATGAAAATAGATATTCAAAATACACATAAAACTAGGTAAATTTCTTTTGAAATATATATACAAAATACCCATAAAATATTGTAAATTTGTGTCAAAATATATAAACAACTACACATAAAAGAACGTAAATTTGTATGAAAAATATATACAAAATACACATAGAATAATGTCAAATCGTATCAAAATGAATGAGCAGAATATCAATAAAATAACGTAAATTTGTATGAAAATAAAGATGCAAAATACCCATAAAATAAAGCATATTTTTATAAAAATACATATACAAAAATACACATAGAATAATTAAATTTGTATTAAAATTAATATACAAAATGCATATACAATAAGGTAAATTTGTAATGAAAAAATAAGCAAAATACACTTAAAAGTGTAAATTTGTTTAAAAATCTATATACGAATACACATAATATAACGTAGATTTCTATAGAAACATATATACAAAATACACATGAAATGATGTAAATACGTATAAAAATATATATACAAAATAAACGTTAAATAATTTAAATTCTCGTCAAAGTAAATAAACAAAATATCAATAAAAGAATGTGTATTTGTATGAAAATAGATTTACAAAATACTCATAAAATAACCTAAGTTTGTATAAAACTATATACAAAAATACACAAAAATAATTTAAATCTGTATGAAAATAAATATACAAAATACACATAAAATTATTTTGTATATCTGTTTTATACAAATGGACTTTATTATATGTGAATTTGTTTTCATTTCATACAAATTTACATTATTTAATGTGTATTTTGTACATGTATTTAAATACAAATTTAACTAATTATATGTGTATTTTGTATATCTATTTTCATATAAATTGAAATTTATGTTTATGTTATGTTATGTTTTTTTGTATATATTTTTATTCAAATTTTCGTAATCTTATAAAAATATATATACCAAAATACACATAAAATATTTAAATTTGCATTGAAATAAATATACAAAATGCACATACAATAAGGTAAATTTGTATTGAAAGAGATATGCAAGAATACATATAAAACAATGTAAATTTGTTTCAAAATATATATACGAATACAAATAAAAAAAACATAGATTTCTATAAAAATATATATACAAAATACACATAAAATTAAGTAAATACATATAAAAAAATGTATACAAAATACACATAAAATAATGTAAATTCGAATTAAAATAAATAAACAAAATACCAATTAAAAAATGTGTATTTGGATAAATATAAATATACAAAATACACATACAAAATAAACATAAAATAAGGTAGATTTGTAATAAAATATATGTACAAAATACACATACAATAATGTAAATTTATATGAAAATATATATACAAATACATATAAAATACCAAGAATTTGTATAAAAATATATATTCAAAATAAATATTAAATAATGTAAAAGCGTATAAAAATATATATACAAAGTACATAGAAAATAATGTAAATTCGTATTAATATAAATCAACAAAACACAAATAAAATAATATATATTTGAATGAAAATAAATTTACAAAATACACATAACATAACTAAAATTTGTATTAAAATATATACAAAAATACATATAAATAATTTGAGTTTGTATGAAAATAGATATACAAAATACACATAAAACTAGGTAAATTTCTTTTGAAATGTATATACAAAATACCCAGAAAATATTGTAAATTTGTGTCAAAATATATAAGTAAATTCACATAAAATAACATAAATTTGTATGAAAAATATATACAAAATACACTTAGAATAATGTCAATTCGTATCAAAATGAATGAGCAGGATATCAATAAAATAATGTAAATTTGTATTGAAAAAATATGCAACATACACGTTTACTCATACAAATTTATATTATTTTATTGGTATTTTGTTTATTTATTTTGATACGAATTACATGAGTATATGTGTATTTTGTACATATTTTTTTATACGTATTTACATTATTTAATGTGTATTTTGTTTATATATTTTCACACAAATC
Organism: Eriocheir sinensis; assembly: GCF_024679095.1. Classification (NCBI taxonomy): domain Eukaryota; kingdom Metazoa; phylum Arthropoda; class Malacostraca; order Decapoda; family Varunidae; genus Eriocheir; species Eriocheir sinensis. The sequence continues at coordinate 687,024 of NW_026110407.1, read as the reverse complement.
TACGTTATTATATGTGTATTTGTATAAATATTTTGATACAAATTTACTTTATTTCATGTATTTTGTATATATATTTCAATTCAATTTTAATACAAATTTAATTATGCTATGTGTATTTTTGTATATGTATATTTATAAAAATATGCTTTATTTTATGGGTATTTTGCAACTTTATTTTCATACAAAATTACATTATTTTATTGATATTGTGTATTTATTTTGATACGATTTTACATTATTCTATGTATATTTTGTATATTTATTTTATACAAATGTACGTTATTTTATGTGAATTTGTTTTTATTTCATACAAATTTGCATTATTTTATGTGTATACATGTACAAAAAACACATAAAATAATGTAGATTTGTATGAAATGAAAAAGAATACATTTTATATAAAATATATATACAAAATACACATAGAATAATGTAAAATCATATTAAAATAAATACACAGAATATCAATAAAATAATGTAAATTTGTATGCAAATAAAGATGCAAAATAACCATAATATAAAGCATATTTTTATAAAAATACATATACAAAAATACACATAGATTAATCAAATTTGTATTAAAATTAATATACAAAATGCACATACAATAAGGTAAATTTGTATTGAAAAAATATGCAAAATACACATAAAACAATGTAAATTTGTTTCAAAATATATATACGAATACACATAAAATAACGCAGATTTCTATAGAAATATATATACAAAATACACTTCAAATAATGTAAATACGTATAAAAATATATATACAAAATACACATTAAATAATGTTAATTCGTGTCAAAATAAATAAACAAAATATCATGAAAAGAATGTGTATTTGTATGAAAATAGATATACAAAATACACATAAAATAACCTAAATTTGTACAAAACTATAAACAAAAATACACAAAAATAATTTGTAATGAAATATATGTACAAAATACACAAAAATAATGTAAATTTATGAGAAAATATATATACAAATACACATAAAATACCATGAATTTGTATAAAATTATATATTCAAAATAAATATTAAATAATGTAAATGTGTATAAAATATATATAAAAATTATATATAAAATAATGTAAATTCGTATCAATATAAATCAACAAAATACCAATAAAATAATATATACTTGAATGAAAATAGATTTACAAAATACACATAACATAACTAAAATTTGTATTGAAATATATACAAAATTACATAAAAATAATTTGAGTTTGTATGAAAATAGATATTCAAAATACATATAAAACTAGGTAATTTTTTTTTGAAATATGTATACAAAATAACCATAAAATATTGTAAATTTGTGTCAAAATATATAAACAAATACACATAAAATAACGTAAATTTGTATGAAAAATATATATAAAATACACATAGAATAATGTCAAATCGTATCAAAATGAATGAGCAGAATATCAATAAAATTACGTAAATTTGTATGAAAATAAAGATGCAAAACACCCATAAAATAAAGCATATTTTTATAAAAATACATATACAAAAATACACATAGAATAATTAAATTTGTATTGAAATTAATATACAAAATGCATATACAATAAGGTAAATTTGTATTGAAAAAATAAGCAAAATACACATAAAAGTGTAAATTTGTTTAAAAATCTATATACGAATACACATAATATAACGTAGATTTCTATAGAAATATATATACAAAATACACATGAAATGATGTAAATTCGTATAAAAATATATATACAAAATACACATTAAATAATTTAAATTCTCGTCAAAATAAATAAACAAAATATCAATAAAAGAATGTGTATTTGTATGAAAAAAGATATACAAAATACTCATAAAATAACCTAAGTTTGTATAAAACTATTTACAAAAATACACAAAAATAATTTAAATTTGTATGGAAATAAATATACAAAATACACATAAAATTAGGTAAATTTGTATTGAAATACATATACAAAATACACATCAAATAATGGAAATTTGAATGAAAATATATAAACATATACACTTATAATAACGTAAATTTGTATAAAATATATATACAAAATACTAGTTAAATAATGTAAATATGTATAAAAAAATATATACAAAACACAAATAGAATAATGTAAAATCGTATCAAAATAAATACACAGAATATTAATTAAATAATGTAAATTTGTATGAAAATAAAGATGCAAAATAGCCATAAAATAACGCATTTTTTATAAAAATATATATACCAAAATACACATAAATTATTAAAATTTGTATTAAAATAAATATAAAAAATGCACATACTGTTAAGTAAATTTGTATTGAAATAGGTATGCAAAATACATATAAAACAATGTAAATTTGTTTCAAAATATATATACGAATACACATAAAATAACGTTGATTTCTATAAAAAATAAATACAAAATACACATAAAATGAAGTAAATACGTATAAAAAAATTAATACAAAATACACATAAAAATCGTATCAAAATAAATAAACAAAATACCAGTAAAAGAATGTGTATTTGTAGGCAGCCATTAAATAATGTAAACTCGCGTCAAAATAAATAAACAAAATATCAATAAAAGAATGTGTATTTGTATGAATATAGATATAGAAAATACACATAAAATAACCTAAATTTGTATAAAACTATATAAAAAAAACAAAAAATAATTTAAATTTGTATGAAAATAAATATACAAAATACATATAAAATTAGGTAAATTTGTATTGAAATACATATACAAAATACACTTAAAATAATGTAAATTTGAATGAAATTATATAAACAAATACACTTAACATAACGTTAATTTGTATAAAATATATATAAAAAATGCACATTAAATAATGAAAATATGTATAAAAAAATATATGCAAAACACAAATAGTATAATATAAAATCGTATCAAAATATATACACAGAATATTAATAAAATAATGTATATTTGTATGAAAACTAAGATGCAAAATACCTTTAAAATAACGCATTTTTTATAAAATTATATATACTAAAAATACACATAAAATATTTGAATTTGTATCAAAATAAATATAAAATGCACATACAATAAGGTAGATTTGTATTGAAATATATATGCAAAATACATATATATATATATATATATATATATATATATATATATATATATATATATATATATATATATATATATATATATATATATATATATATATATATATATATATATATATATATATATATATATATATATATATATATATATATATATATATATATATATATATATATATATATATATATATATATATATACGAATACACATAAAATAGCGTCGATTTCTATAAAAATATATATACTAAATACACATAAAATTAAATAAATACGAATCAAAAATGTATACAAAATACACATAAAAAATAATGTAAATTCGTATAAATATAAATAAACAAAATACCAATAAGAGAATATGTATTTGTATAAATATAAATATACAAAATGCACATAAAATAACGTAAATTTGTGTAAAACTCTATACAAAAATACACATAAGTAATTAAATTTGTATGAAAATAGATATACAAAATACACACAAAATAAGCAAAATTTGAATTGAAATATATATACAAAATACATAAAATAAAGTAAATTTGTTTCAAAATATTTTTAACAAATACACATATAATAACGTAAATTTATATAAAAATATATAATCGAAATACACATTAAGTAATGTAAATACGTATAAAAAAATATTTACAAAACACACAAATAATCAAGTCATTCGTATCAAAATAAATAAAAAAAGGCTAATTAAATAATGTAAATTTGTATGAGAAAACATATACAAAATACACATAAAAAGTTTCTATAAAAATATATGTAAAAATGCACATAAAATTAGTTTGCATAAAATACTATATACTAAACACACATTAGATAATGTAAATGAGTATAAAAATATGTATACAAAATACCTATGAAATAATCTAAATTCGTATCGAGTTAAATTAAGAAAATAACAATAAAATAATGTAATTTTATATGAAAATATATATAGAAAACACACATAAAATAACCTAAATGCAAATACAAATATACACATTAAATAATTTAAAAGTGAATTAAATAAATATACAAAATGAACATAAAATAAGGTAAATTTGCAATAAAATATATGTAAGAATACACATAAAATAATATGAATTTGTGTGAAAATATATATACAAATACACATAAAATAACATGAATTTGTATAAAATTTGTTTCAAAATATATACGAATACACACAATAAAATAACGTAATTTTTTATGAAAATGTATATATAAAATACACTTAAAATAATTTAAATACGTAGAAAAATATATATACAAAATACACATAAAATAATGTAAATTCGTAAAAAATTAAATACACAAAATTCCAATAAAAGAATGAATATTTGTAGGAAAATATATATACAAAAAACAAATAAAATAACTAAAATTTGTATAAAAATATATACAAAAATACACAAAAATAATTAAAATTTGTTTGAAAATAGATATGCAAAATACACATAAAGTTAGGCAAATTTGTATTGAAATACATATACAAAACTCACATAAAATAATGTAAATTTGTATGAAAATATATTAACAAATACACATAAAATAACGTAAATTTGGATAAAATATATATACAAAATATACATTAAATATTTTAAATATGTTTAAAAATATATTATATTATATATATTTTCATTGAAATTTGCGTTATTTATGTGTATTTTGTATATGTTTTCTCATAGAAATTTACATTATTTTATTGGTATTTTGTCTATTTATTTTGATACGAATTACATAATTATTTGTGTATTTTGTACATTTTTTTATACGTATTTACATTATTTAATGTGTATTTTGTTTATATATTTTTATACAAATTTACATTACTATATGTGTATTTGTAAAAGTATTTTGATACAAATTTACATTATTTTATGTATTTTGTATATATATATTTCAATTCAAATTTAGCTTATTTTATGTGTATTTTGTATATCTATTAATTTTAATACAAAATCAAATATTTTATGTTTTTTCGTATATATATTTTTATAAAAAATGCGCTATTTTATGGGTATTTTGAATCTTAATTTTCATACAAATTTACATTATTTTATTAATATTTTCTGTATTTATTTTGATACGATTTTACATTATTTTATTTGTGTTTTGTATATATTTTTTTATACATATTTACATTATTTAATGTGTTTTTTGTATATATATTTGATACAAATTTACGTTATTTTAAGTCTATATGTTTATATATTTTCATTCAAATTTACATTATTTTATGTGTATTTTGTATATGTATTTCAATACAAATTTACCTAATTTTATGTTTTTTGTATATTTATTTTCATACAAGTTTAAATTATTTTTGTTTATTTTTGTATATAGTTTTATACAAATTTAGGTTATTTTATGTGTATTTTGTATATCTATTTTCATACAAATACACATTCTTTTCATGATATTTTTCTTTTTTTTTGACACGAATTAACATTATTTAATGTGTATTTTGTATATATATTTTTATACGTATTTACATTATTTCAAGTGTATTTTGTATATATATTTCTATAGAAATCTACGTTATTTTATGTGTATTCGTATATATATTTTGAAACAAATATACATTGTTTTATGTGTATTTTGCATATTTTTTCAATACAAATTTACATTATTGTATATGCATTTTGTATATTAATTTTAATACAAATTTGATTAATCTATGTGTATTTTTGTGTATGTATTTCTATAAAAATATGCTTTATTTTATGGGTATTTTGCATCTTTATTTTCATACAAATTTACATTATTTTATTGATATTCTGTGTATTTATTTGGTATGATTTTACATTATTCTATGAGTATTTTGTATATATATTTTATATAAAATATATTTGTTTTCATTTCATACAAATCTACATTATTTTATGTGTTTTTTGCACATGTATTTAAATAAAAATTTAACTAGTTATATGTGTATTTTGTATATCTATTTTGTATATATATTTTCATAGAAATTTACAGTATTTTATGAGTATTCGTATATATATTTTGACACAAATTTACATTATTGATGTGTATCATGCTTATCTATTTCAATACAAATTTACTTTATTGTAAGTGCATTTTGTATATTTATTTTTATACAAATTTAATTATTTTATATATATATATATATATATATATATATATATATATATATATATATATATATATATATATACATATATATATATATATATATTTTTTTTTTCTTTTTTACGTTGTTGCCTATTGCGCCGGTAGGTATCTTCCCGGTGGGGCCTGATGGTCGGCCCAAGGCTTCTTCCAGGTGGGGCCTGATGGTCGGCCCAGCCCGTTCTGGCGCAGGCGAGTGTTTATAGTGGCGCCATCTTGCATTGGCTCACGCTGCCCCCCGGAACTCGTTCTTGATTCGCTTGGACGGCTTCCTCTAGAGTCCGGGTTGATGGATGGTCTTCAGGACAGCATGTGGGTAGTTTTAAGCCACTCGGCGGTGACTGAAAAATCCGAGTGGTAGCGTGGGGATTCGAGCCCGCGTCGTCCATCACGCTGTGAATGTGGGCCCAGTACGCTACCACCTACGCCATCGCCTACCCTTGTATTTTTGTATATATATTTTCATGCAAATATGCATTATTATATGGATATTTTGCAGCTTTATTTTCATACAAATTTACATTATTTTAGTGATATTCTCTTTATTTATTTTGATACGATTTAACATTTTTCTATGTATATTTTGTAAATATTTTTTTTATACATATTTACATTATTTAAGGTTTATTTTGTATATATATTTTATCCAAATTTACATTATTTTATATGTGTTTATATATTTTTATACAAATTTACATTATTTTATGTGTATTTTGTATATACATTTTCATAAAATAAATACGTTATTTTATTGTGTGTATTCGTATATATTTTGATACAAATTTTATACAAATACATGTTATTTAATATGTATTTGTATATATATTTTCATACAAATTTATATTATTTTATGTGTATTTTTTCATATATTTCATAACAAATTTACCTTATTTTATGTTTATTTTGTATATTTATTTCATTCAATTTTATATTATTTTATGTGTATATTTGTATTTGTACTTAGGTTATTTTATGTGTATTTTGTATATATATTTTCATCCAAAATTACATTATTATATTGGTATTTTCTTAATTTAATTCGATACGAATTTAGATTATTTCATAGGTATTTTGTATACATATTTTTATACTCATTTACATTATCTAATGTGTGTTTTGTATATATATTTTTATGCAAATTTATTTTATGTTCATTTTTGTACATATATTTTTATAAATTTGCGTTATTTTATGTATATAGTTTTATATAAATTTACGTTATTTTATGTGCATTTTGTATATATATATTTATACAAATACACATTCTTTTATTTCTATATTTATACGAATTTACATTATTTTGTGTGTATTTTGTATACATTTTTTTATACGTATTTACTTAATTTTATGTGTATTTTGTATATGTATTTTTATAGAAATCTACGTTATTTTATATGTGTTCGCATATATATTTTGAAACAAATTTACATTATTTTATATGTATTTTGCATATCTATTTGAATACAAATTTATTTTATTGTATGTGCATTTTGTATATTTATTTTGATACAAATTCAAATATTTTGTGTATTTTGGTATCAATAATTTTATAAAAAATGCGTTATTTTATAGGTATTTTGCATCTTAATTTTCATACAAATTTACATTATTTTATTAATATTCTGTGTATATATTTTGACACGATTTTACATTATTCTATTTGTGTTTTGTATATATTTTTTTTATACATATTTACATTATTTAATGTGTATTTTGTATATATTTCATACAAATTTACGATATTATAAGTGTATTTGTTTATATATTTTCTTTCAAATTTACATTATTTTATGTGTATTTTGTATATGTATTTCAATAGAAATTAACCTAATTTTATGTGTATTTTGTATATTTCTTTTCATACAAATTTAAATTATTTTTGTGTATTTTTGTATATAGTTTGATACAAATTTAGGTTATTTTATGTACGCATTTACATTATTTAATGTGTGTTTTGTATACATTTTTATCCAAAGTTAATTTATTTTACGTTCATTTTTGGATAAATATTTTTATAGAAATTAGCGTTATTTTATATGTATTTGTATATGTTTTCTCATACAAATTTACATTATTTTATTGCTATTTTGTTTATTTAGTTTGATATGAAATACATGATTATATGTGTATTTTGTACATATTTTTTAAACGTATTTACATTACTTAATGTGTATTTTGTTTATATATTTTTAAACAAATTTACGTTATTATATGTATTTTTATAAATATTTTGATACAAATTTACATTATTTTATGTATTTTGTATATACATTTCAATTCAAATTTAGCTTATTTTATCTGTATTTTGTATATATATTTTCATACGAATTTAATTACTTCTGTGTAATTTTGTATATAGTTTGATACAAATTGACGTTATTTTATGTGTATTTTGTATATTTATATTTATACAAATACACATTCTTTTATTGGTATTTTGTTTATTTATTTTGATACGAATTTACATTATTTTATGTGTATTTTGTATACATTTTTTTATACGTATTTACTTCATTTTACGTGTATTTTGTATATATATTTTTATACAAATCAACGTTATTTTATGTGTATTCGTATATATATTTTGAAACAAATTTACATTGTTTTATATGTATTTTGCATATCTATTTCAATACAGATTTACCTTATTGTATGTGTATTTTGTATATTTATTTTAATACAAATAAAAAAAATTATGTGTATTTTTGTATATATATATATTTAAAAAAAATGCGTTATTTTATGGATATTTTGCTTCTTTATTTTCATACAAATTTACACTATTTCATTAATATTCTGTGTATTTATTTTGATACGATTTTACATTATTCTATTTGAGTTTTGTATATATTTTTTTATACAAATTTACGTTATTTTAAGTGTATTTGTTTATGTATTTTCATTCAAATTTACAGTATTTTATGTGTATTTTGTATATGTATTTCAATACAAATTTACCTAATTTTATGTGTATTTTGTATATTTATTTTCATACAAATTTAAATTATTTTTGTGTATTTTTGTATATAGTTTTATACAAATTTATGTTATCTTATGTGTATTTTGTATATTTATTTTCATACAAATGCACATTCTTTTATTGACATTTTGTTTATTTATTTTGACGCGAATTTACATTATTTAATGTGTATTTTGTATATATATTTTTATACGTATTTACATCCTTTCATGTGTATTTTGTATATTTATAAAAAATGCGTTATTTTATGGGTATTTTACATCTTTATTTTCATACAAATTTACATTATTTTATTTACATTCTGTGTATTTATTTTAATACGATTTTACATTATTCTATTTGTGTTTTGTATATATATTTTTTATACATATTTACATTATTTAATGAGTATTTTTTATATATATTTTATACAAATTTACGTTAATTTAAGTGTTTTTGTTTATATATTTTCATTTAAATTTACATTATTTTATGTGTATTTTGTATATGTATTTCTTTACAAATTTACCTAATTTTATGTGTATTTTGTATATTTATTTTCATACAAATACACATTCTTTTATTGATATTTTAATTATTTATTTTAGCACGAATTTACATTATTTAATGTGTATTTTGTATATATATTTTTATACGTATTTACAACATCTCATGTATTTTGTATATATATTTCTATAGAAATCTACGTTATTTTATGTGTATTCATATATATTTGAAACAAATCTACATTATTTTATGTGTATTTTGTATATATTTCATTATAAATTTGCATTATTTTAATATTATTTTTATATCTATTTTCATTCAAATTCAAATAATTTTATGTGTATATATTTATTTGTATTTACGTTATTTTATGTGTATTTTCTATATATATTTTCATTCAAAATTACATTATTTTATCGGTATTTTGTTCATTTATTTCGATACGAATTTAGATTATTTCACGTGTATTTTCTATACATATACATATAGAGTAAATTTCTATGAAAATATATATTCAAAATACATATAAAATTATGTAAATAAGTATAAAAATATATATATCAAATACACCTAAAAAAAAATGAAAATTCGTATCAAATAAACAAATAAAATTCCGATAAAAGAACGTATATTTGTAGGAAAATAAATATACAAAATACACATAAAATTACGAAAATTTGAATAAAAATATATACAAAAATACACAAAATTAATTTCCATTTGTATGAAAATAGATATACAAAATACACATATAATTAGTTAAATTTGTATTTAAATACATGTACAAAATTCACATAAAATAATGTAAATTTGTATGAAATGAAAACACATTCACATAAAATAACGTACATTGAATTTGTATAAAATTTGTATCAAAATATATGCTTATACACACAATAAAATAACGTAATTTTTTTATGAAAATATATATACAAAAAACACATAAAATAATTTAAATACGTAGAAAAATATATATACAAAAAACACATAAAATAATGTTAATATGTATGAAAATATATAAACAAATACACATAAAATAATGTCAATTTGGATAAAATATATATACAAAATGAACATTAAATAATGTTAATATGTATAAAAAAAATATATACAAAAAACACAGAATAATATTAAATCGTATCAAAATAAATAAAGAGAATATCAATAAAATAATGTAAATTTGTATGAAAATAAAGATGCAAAATATCCATATAATAACGCATATTTGCATAAAAATATATATACAAAAATACATATAAAATAATTAAATTTGTATTAAAATAAATATACAAAATGCACGTACAATAAAGTAAATTTGTATTGAAATAGATATGCAAAATACACATTAATAATGTAAATTTGTATCAAAATATATACGAATACTCATAAAATAGAGTAAATTTCTATGAAAATATACATACAAAATAGATATACAAAATACACATAAAACTAGTAAAATTTGTATTTAAATACATGTACAAAAAAAACATAAAATAATGAAGATTTGTATGAAATGAAAACAAATACATTTTATATAAAATATATATACAAAATACACATAGAATAATGTAAAATCATATCAAAATAAAAACACAGAATATCAATAAAATAATGTAAATTTGTATGAAAATAAATATGCAAAATAACAATAAAATAAAGCATATTTTTATAAAAATACATATACAAAAATACACATAGATTAATCAAATTTGTGTTAAAATTAATATACAAAATGCACATACAATAAGGTAAATTTGTATTGAAAAAATATGCAAAATACACATAAAACAATGTAAATTTGTTTCAAAATATATATACGAATACACATAAAATAACGCAGATTTCTATAGAAATATATATACAAAATACACTTGAAATAATGTAAATAAGTATAAAAATATATAAACAAAATACACATTAAATAATGTTAATTCGTGTCAAAATAAATAAATAAAAATATCATGAAAAGAATGTGTATTTGTATGAAAATAGATATACAAAATACGCATAAAATAACCTAAATTTGTATAAAACTATAAACAAAAATACACAGAAATAATTTAAACTTGTATGAAAATAAATATACAAAAAATATATAAAATTAGGTAAATTTATATTGAAATACATATACAAAATACACAAAATAATGTAAATTTGAATGAAAATATATAAACATATAGACTTAAAATAACGTAAATTTGTATCAAATATATATACAAAAAACACATTAAATAATGTAAATATGTATAAAAAATATATACAAAACTCAAATAAAATAATGTAAAATCGTATCAAAATAAATACAGAAAATATTAATAAAATAATGTAAATTTGTATGAAAATTAAGATGCAAAATACCTATAAAATAACGCATTTTTTTAAAAATACATATACGAAAAAACATAAAATATTTGATTTTGTATTAAAATAAATAGATATACAAAATACACATCAAATAAGCTAAATTTGAATTGAAATATATATATACAAAATACATAAAATAATGTAAATTTGTATCAAAATACTTATACAAATACACATATAATAACGTTAATTTGTATAAAAATATATAAACAAAATACGCATGAAATAATGTAAATACGTATAAAAAATGTACAAAATACACAAATAATCATGTAATTCGTATCAAAATAAATAGACAAAATACCAATAAAATAATGTAAATTTCTATGAGAAAACATATACGAAATACACATAAATAATGCAAATATCAATAAAAATATATAAAATATAATATATTTTTATACATATTTAAAATATTTAATGTATAATTTGTATATATATTTTATCCAAATTTACGTTATTTTATATGTATTTGTTTATATATTTTCATACAAATTTACATTATTTTATGTGAGTTTTGTATATGTATTTCAATACAAATTTGCCTAACTTTATGTGTATTTTGCATATCTATTTTCAAACAAATTTAAATTATTTATGTGTATTTTTGTATATATTTTTATACAAATTTTAGTTATTTTATTTGTTTTTTGTATATATATTTTCCTAAAAATATACATTCTTTTATTGGAATTTTGTGTATTTAATTTTTTTACGAATTTACATTATTTTATGTGTATTTTGTATATATTTTTTTCTACGTATTTACATTATTTTATGTGAATTTTATATATACATTTTCAGAAAAAATCTACGTTATTTTATTGTGTGTATTCGTATATATTTTGAAACAAATTTTATACAAATTCATGTTATTTTATGTATATTTGTATATATATTTTCATACAAATTGATATTATTTTATGTGTATTCTTACATATATTTTATTACAAATTTACCTTATTTTATGTTTATTTTGTATATTTATTTCATTCAATTTTAAATCATTTAATGTGTATATTTGTATTTTTATTTAGGTTATTTTATGTGTGTTTTCTATATATATTTTCATCCAAAATTACATTATTTTATTGTTATTTTCTTAATTTAACTCGATACGAATTTAGATTATTTCATAGGTATTTTGTATACATATTTTTATACTCATTTACATTATCTAATGTGTGTTTTGTATATATTTTTTTATGCAAACTAATTTTATGTACATATATTTTTATATGTATTTTGTATATGTTTTCTCATACAAATTTACATTATACAAAATACACATAAAATTAGGTAAATTTGTATTTAAATACATATACAAAATAAACTTAAAATAATGTAAATTTGAATGAAATTATATAAACAAATACACTTAAAGTAACGTTAATTTTTATAAAATATACATAAAAAATACACATTAAATAATGAAAATATGTATAAAAAAATATATACAAAACACAAATAGTATAATATAAAATCGTATCAAAATATATACACAGAATATTAATAAAATAATGTACATTTGTATGAAAACTAAGATGCAAAATACCTATAAAATATCGCATTTTTTATAAAATTATATATACCAAAATACACATAATATATTTGAATTTGTATTAAAATAAATATACAAAATGCAAATACAATAACGTAAATTTGTCTTGAAATAGATATGCAAAATACAAATAAAACAATGTAAATTTGTTTCAAAATATATATTCGAATACACATAAAATAACGTAGATTTCTATAAATATATATATACAAAATACAAATAAAATTAAGTAAATACGAATCAAAAATGTATACAAAATACACATAAAATAATGTAAATTCGTATAAATATAAATAAACAAAATACCAATAAGAGAGTGTGTTTTTGTATAAATATAAATATACAAAATGCACATAAAATAACGTAAATTTGTGTAAAACTATATACAAAAATACACAGAAGTAATTAAATTTGTATGAAAATAGATATACAAAATACACACAAAATAATCTATATTTGAATTGAAATATATATACAAAATACATAAAATAAAGTAAATTCGAATCAAAATCAAATACACATATAATAACGTAAATTTATAAAAAAATATATAAACAAAATACACATTAAGTAATGTAAAAACGTATAAAAAATATTTACAAAATACACAATCAAGTCATTCGAATCAAAATAAATAAACAGAATAGCAATAAAATAATGTAAATTTGTATGAGAAAACATATACAAATAACGCAAATTTCTAAAAAAATATGTGTACAAAAATGCACATAAAATAAAGTAAATTTGCAAAAAAATATATATACAAAACACACACTAAATAATGTTAATGCGTACATAAAATAACCTAAATTTGTATAAAACTATATACAAAAATACACAAAAATAATTTAAATTTATTAGAAAAGAAATATACAAAATACACATAAAATTAGGTAAATTTGTATTTGAAATACATATACAAAATACACATCAAATAATGTAAATTTGAATGAAAATATATAAACAAATACACTTAAAATAACGTAAATTTGTATAAAATATCTATGCAAGATACACATTAAATAATGTAAATGTGTATAAAAAATATATATACAAAAAACAAATAGAATAATGTAAAATCGTATCAAAATAAATACACAGAATATCAATAAAATAATGTAAATTTGTATGAAAATAAAGATGCAAAATTCCCCAAAATTATCGCATTTTTTATAAAAATATATTTAACAAAATACACATAAAATATTTAAATTTGTATTGAAATAAATATACAAAATGCATATACAGTAAGGTAAATTTGTATTGAAAGAGATATTCAAAAATACATATAAAACAATGTAAATTTGTTTCAAAATATATATACGAATACAAATAAAAAAACGTAGATTTTTATAAAAAATATATATACAAAATACACATAAAATTAAGTAAATACGTATAAAAATAGATATACAAAATACACATAGAATAATGTAAAATTGTTTTAAAAAAATAAACAGAATATAAATAAAATAATGTAAATTTGTATGAAAATAAAAATACAAAATACCCATAAAATAAAGCATATTTTTATAAAAATACATATACAAAAATACAAAAAGAATAATTAAATTTGTATTAAAATTAATATACAAAATGTATATACAATAAGGTAAATTTGTAATGAAAAAATAAGCAAAATACACATAAAACAGTGTAAATTTATTTCAAAATCTATATACTAATACTCATAAATCAACGTAGATTTCTATAGAAATATATATACAAAATACACATTAAATGATGTAAACACGTATAAAAATATATATATAAAATTCACATTAAATAATGTAAATTCGCGTCAAAATAAATAAACAAAATATTAATAAAAGAATGTGTATTTGTATTAAAATAGATATACAATATACACATAAAATCACCTAAATTTGTATAAAACTATATACAAAAATACACAAAAATAATTTTAATTTCTATGAAAATAAATATACAAAATACACATAAAATTAGGTAAATTTGTATTGAAATACATTTACAAAATACACATAAAATAATGTAAATTTGAATGAAAATATATAAACAAATACACTTAAAATAACGTAAATTTGTATAAAATATATATAAAAAATACACATTAAATAATGTAAATATGTATAAAAAAATATATACAAAACACAAATAGAATAATATAAAATCGTATCAAAATAAATACACAGAATATTAATAAAATAATGTAAATTTGTATGAAAATTAAGATGCAAAATACCCATAAAATAACTCATTTTTTATAAAAATATTTATACCAAGACACACATAAAATATTTGAATTTGTATTAAAATAAATATACAAAATGCACATACAATAAGGTAAATTTGTATTGAAATAGATATGCAAAATACATATAAAACCATGTAAATTTTTTTCAAAATATATATACGAATACACATAAAATAACGTAGATTTCTATGAAAATAAATATACAAAATACACATAAAATGAAGTAAATACGTATAAAAAAAGGAATACAAAATACACATAAAATAATGTAAACTCGTATCAAAATAAATAAACAAAATACTAATAAAAGAATGTGTATTGTATAAATATAAATATACAAAATACAAATAAAATAACGTAAATTTTTATAAAACTATATGCAAAAATACACAAAAGTAATTAAATTTGTGTGAAAATAGATATACAAAATATATATGTATTTTGTATATTTATTTTCATACAAATTGAAATTATTTTTGTTTATTTTTTTATATATTTTCATACAAATTTTCGTAAAATACACATTAAAAAATTTAAATTCTCGTCAAAATAAATAAACAAAATATCAATAAAAGAATGTGTATTTGTATGAAAATAGATATACAAAATACGCATAAAATATCCTAAGTTTGTATAAAACTATATACAAAAATACACAAAAATAATTTAAATTTGTATGAAAATAAATATACAAAATACACATAAAATTAGGTAAATTTGTATTGAAATACATATACAAAATACACATAAAATAATGGAAGTTTGAATGAAAATATATAAACATATACACTTTAAATAACGTAAATTTGTATCAAATATATATACAAAATAATGTAAATATGTATAAAAAAATATATACAAAAATATAAAAAAATGAATACAAAATACACATAAAAATCGTATCAAAATAAATAAACAAAATACCAGTAAAAGAAAGTGTATTTGTATAAATATAAATATACAAAATACACATAAAATATCGTAAATTTGTATAAAACTATATACAAAAATACACAGAAGTTATCAAATTTGTATGAAAATATATATACAAAATACAGCTAAAATAAGCTAAATTTGAATTAAAATGTACATACAAAATACATAAAATAATGCAAATCTGTATCAAAATATTTATACAAATACATATAATAACGTAGATTTGTTTATAAATATATAAACAAAATACACATTAAGTAATGTAAATACGTATAAAAAATATGTACAAAATACACATATAATCATGTATTTCGTATCAAAATAAATCAACAAAATAGCAATAAAATAATGTAAATTTCTATGAGAAAACATATACAAATAACGCAAATTTCTATAAAAGTATATATATACATAAATGCATATAAAATAAAGTAAATTTGCATAAAAATATATATACAAAACACACACTAAATAATGTAAATGCGTACATAAAATAACCTAAATTTGTATAAAACTATATACAAAAATACACAAAAATAATTAAAATTTGTTTGAAAAGAAATATACAAAATACACATAAAATTAGGTAAATTTGTATTGAAATACATATACAAAATACACATCAAATAATGTAAATTTGAATGAAAATATATAAGCAAATAACGTAAATTTGTATAAAATATATATGCAAGATACACATTAAATAATGAAAATGTATAAAAAAATATATACAAAAAACAAATAGAATAATGTAAAATCATATCAAAATAAATACACAGAATATCAATAAAATAATGTAAATTTGTATGAAAATAAAGATGCAAAAATCCCAAAAATTATCGCATTTTTTAAAAAAATATATATACCAAAATACACATAAAATATTTAAATTTGTATTGAAATAAATATACAAAATGCATATACAGTAAGGTAAATTTGTATTAAAAGAGATATTCAAAAATACATATAAAACAGTGTAAATTTGTTTCAAAATATATATACGAATACACATAAAATAAAGTAGATTTCTATAGAAATATATATACAAAATACATATGAAATTATGTAAATACGTATAAAAATATATATACAAAATACATATCAAATAATGTAAATTCGTGTCAAAATAAATTAACAAAATATCATGAAAAGAATGTTTATTTTTTTATAAAAATATATTTACAAAAGTACACAAAAAAATTTATTTGTATTAAAATAAATATACAAAATACACATACAATAAAGGTAAATCTGTATTGAAATAGATATGCAAAATACATATATAAAAATGTAAATTTGTTTCAAAATATATAAACGAATACACATAAAATAACGTAGATTTCTATAAAAATATATATACAAAATACACATAAAATGAGGTAAATACGTATAAAAATGTATACAAAATACACATAATTTAATGTAAATTCGTTTCAAAATAAATAAACAATATACCAACAAAAAATGTGTATTTGTTTTAATATAAATATACAAAATACACATAAAATAACGTAAATTTATATAAAACTATATACAAAAATACACAAAAGTAATTAAATTTGTATGAAAATAGATATACAAAATACACACAAAATAAGCTAAATTTGAATTGAAATATATATATACAAAATACATAAAATAAAGTAAATTTGTATCAAAATATTTATACAAATACATATATAATAACGTAAATTTGTATAAAAATATATAAACAAAATACACATTAAATAATGTAAATACGTATAAAAAATATGCCCAAAATACACATATAATCATGTAATTCGTATCAAAATAAATAAACAAAATACCAATGAAATAATATAAATTTGTATGAAAAAACATATGCAAAAAACACATAAAATAACGCAAATTTCTATGGAAATATATGTACAAAAATGCACAAAAAATTAATTTGCATAAAAATATATATACCAAACACAGATTAAATAATGTAAATGCGTATAAAAATATGTATACAAAATACCTATGAAATAATCTAAATTCTTATCGAATTAAATTAACAAAATACCAATAAAATAATGTAATTGTTTGGATGAAAAATATAGAAAATACACATAAAATAACCTAAATACAAATACAAATATACACATAAAATAATTTAATATTAAATGAAATAAATATACAAAATAAACATAAAATAAGGTAAATTTGTAATGAAATATATGTACAAAATACTCATAAAATAATGTAAATTTATATGAAAATATATATACAAATGTACATAAAATACCATGAATTTGTATAAAAATATATATACAAAATACACATTAAATAATGTAAATACGTAGAATAATATATATACAAAGAATACATAAAATAATGTAAATTCGTATCAAAATAAATAAACAAAATACCCATAAAATAATGTAAATTTGTATGAGAAAACATATACAAAATACACATAAATATCGTAAATTTCAATAAAATATATATAATATAATATATTTTTATACATGTTTAAAATGTTTTATACAATTTTAGGTTATTTTATGTATTTTGTATATCTATTTTCATACAAATACACATTCTTTTATTGATATTTTGTTTATTTATTTTGACGAGAATTTACATTATTTAATGTGTATTTTGTATATAAATTTTATACGTATTTATCATTTCATGTGTATTTTGTATATATATTTCTATAGAAATCTACGTTATTTTATGTGTAATCTTATATAGATTTTGAAACAAATTTACACTTTTATGTGTATTTTGCATATTTTTTCAATACAAATTTACTTTTTTGTATATGCATTTTGTATATTAATTTTAATACAAATTTAATTATTCTATGTGTATTTTTGTATATGTATTTATATAAAAATATGCTTTATTTTATGGGTATTTTGCATCTTTATTTTCATACAAATTTACGTTATTTTATTGATATTCTGCTCATTCATTTTGATACGATTTGACATTATTCTATGTGTATTTGTATATTATTTTCATACAAATTTACGTTATTTTATGTGTATTTGTTTATATATTTTGACACAAATTTACAATATGTTATGGGTATTTTGTATATATATTTCAAAAATATTTAACTAGTTTTATGCGTATTTTGTATATCTATTTTCATACAAACTCAAATTATTTCTATGTATTTTTGTATATATTTTAATACAAATTTTAGTTATGTTATGTGTATTTGGTAAATCTATTTTCATTCAAATAAATATTATTTTATTGGTGTTTTTTTGATTTATATTGATACGAATTTACATTATTTTATATGTACTTTGTATATATATTTTTTTATACGCATTTACATTATTTAATATTTATTTTGAATATATATTTTTATACAAATTCATGGTATTTTATGTGTATTTGTATATATTTTCATATAAATTTACATTATTTTATGTGTATTTTGTACATATATATCATTACAAATTTACCTTATTTTATGTATATTTTGTATGTATATTTTGTATATTTATATTTATACAAATACACATTCTTTTATTGTTATTTTGTTTATTTATTTTGATTCGAATTTACATTATTTTATGTGTATTTTGTATACATTTTTTTATACGTATTTACTTAATTTTATGTGTATTTTGTATATATTTTTTTATAGAAATCCATGTTATTTTATGTGTATTCGTATATATATTTTCAACAAATTTACATTGTTTTATATGTATTTTTGCATATCTCTTTCAATACAAGCTTACATTATTGTATGTGCATTTTGTATATTTATTTCAATACAAATTTAAATATTTTATGTGTATTCCTACAAATATACGTTCTTTTATCGGAATTTTTTTTATTTATTTTGATACGAATTTTCATTTTTTTAGGTGTATTTGATATATATATTTTTATACTTATTTACATAATTTTATATGTATTTTGAATATATATTTTCATAGAAATTTACTCTATATGTATATGTATAGAAAATACACATGAAATAATATAAATTCGATTCGAAATAAATGGACAAAATACCGATAAAATAATGTAATTTTTAATGAAAAAATATATAGAAAATACACATAAAAGAACGTATATACAAATAAATATATACACTTAAAATAATTTGAATTTGAATGAAAATAGATATAAAAATAAACATAAAATAAGGCAAATTTGTAATGAAATATATATACAAAATACACATAAAATAATGAAGATTTGTTTCAAAATATATATACGAATACACTTAAAATAACGTAGATTTCTATAGAAATATATATACAAAATACACATGAAATGATGTAAATACGTATAAAAATATATATAGAAAATACTCATTAAATAATGTAAATTCGTGACAAAATAAATAAGGAAAATATCAATAAGAGAATGTGTATTTTTATGAAAATACATATATAAAATACACATAAAATAACGTAAATTTGTTTAAAACTATATATTAAAATACACAAAAATAAATTAAATTTGTATGAAAATAAATATACAAAATACACATATAAATTAGGTAAATTTGTATTGAAATACATATACAAAATACATATAAAATAATGTAAATTTGAATGAAAATATATAAACAAATACACTTAAATTAACGTAAATCTGTATAATATATATATATATATATATATATATATATATATATATATATATATATATATATATATATATATATATATATATATATATATATATATATATATATATATATATAGATATATATATATATATATATATATATATATATATATATATATATATATACAAAATACTCATTAAATAATGTAAATATGTATAAAAAATATATATACAAAACACAAATAGAATAATGTAAAATCGTATAAAAAAAATACACAGAATGTTAATAAAATAATGTAAATTTGTATGAAAATAAAGATGCAAAATACCCATAAAATAACGCAATTTTTTATAAAAATATATTTACAAAAATACACATAAAAAAATTAGTTTGTATTAAAATAAATATACAAAATACACATACAATAAGGTAAATCTGTATTGAAATAGATATGCAAAATACATATAAAAACAATGTAAATTTGTTTCAAAATATATATACGAATACACATAAAATAACGTAGATTTCTATAAAAATATATATACAAAATACACATAAAATAAGGTAAATACGTATAAAAAATGTATACAAAATAAACATAATTTAATGTAAATTCGTATCAAAATAAATAAACAATATACCAATAAAAAAAAATGTGTATTCGTATTAATATAAATATACAAAATACACATTAAATAACATAAATTTATATAAAACTATATACAAAAATACACAAATGTAATTAAATTTTTTATAAAACAGATATACACAAAACACAAAAACTACTCTATATTTGATTTGATATATATATATATATATATATATATATATATATATATATATATATATATATATATATATATATATATATATATATATTTATATATATATATATATATATATTTATATATATATATATATATATATATTTATATACAAAATACATAAAATAAAGTAAATTTGTATCAAAATATTTATACAAATACACATATAATAACGTAAATTTGTATAAAAATATATAAACAAAATACACATTAAATAATGTAAATACGTATAAAAAATATGTACAAAATACACATATAATAATGTAATTCGTATCAAAATAAATACACAAAATACCAATGAAATAATAAAAATTTGTATGAAAAAACAAATACAAAAAATACATAAAATAATGCAAATTTCTATGAGAATATATGTACAAAAATGCACATCAAATATATTTGCATAAAAATATGAGTATAAAAAAAATATGAGTATAAAAATATGTATACAAAATACCTATGAAATAATCTAAATTCGTATCGAATTAAATTAAGAAAATACCAATAAAATAATGTAATTTTGGATGAAAATATATATAGAAAATACACATAAAATAACCTAAATATAAATACAAATATACACATAAAATAATTTAAAATTGAATAAGATAAATATACAAAATAAACATCAAATAAGGTAAATTTGTAATGAAATATATGTAAAAATACACATAAAATAATATAAATTTGTATCAAAATACATATATTTGAAATACACATTAAATAACAAGAATTTGTATAAAATTTGTATCAAAATATATTCGAATACACACAATAAAATAACATATCAAAATAAATAAACAGAATATCAATAAAATAATGTAAATTTGTATGAAAATAAAAATGCAAAATATCCATATAATAACGCATATTTGCATAAAAATATATATACAAAAATACATATAAAATAATTTGCATTAAAATAAATATACAAAATGCACGTACAATAAAGTAAATTTGTATTGAAATAGATATGCAAAAAACACATCAATAATGTAAATTTGAATGAAAATATATATGCGAATACTCATAAAATAGAGTAAATTTCTATGAAAATATACATAAAAAATAGATATACAAAATACACAGATAACTAGTTAAATTTGTATTTCAATACATGTACACAAAACACATAAAATAATCTAAATTTGTATGAAATGAAAACAAATACACATAAAATAACGTATATTTTATATAAAATATATATACAAAATACACATAGAATAATGTAAAATCATATCAAAATAAATACACAGAATATCAATAAAATAATGTAAATTTGTATGAAAAAAAAAATGCAAAATACCCATCAAATAAAGCATATTTTTAAAAAAAATACATATACGAAAATAAACATTGAATAATCAAATTTGTATTAAAATTAATATACAAAATGCACATACATAGATAAATAGGTAAATTTGTATTGAAAATATATGCAAAATACACATAAAACAATGTAAATTTGTTTCAAAATATATATACGAATACACATAAAATAACGTAGATTTCTATAGAAATATATATACAAAATACACATGAAATGATGTAAATACGTATAAAAATATATATACAAAATACACATTAAATAATGTAAATTCGTGTCAAAATAAATAAACAAAATATCATGAAAAGAATGTGTATTTGTATGAAAATAGATATACAAAATACAAATTAAATAACCTAAATTTGTATAAAACTATATACAAAAATACACAAAAATAATTTAAACTTGTATGAAAATAAATATACAAAAAACACATAAAATTAGGTAATTTTGTTTTGAATTACATATACAAAATACACATAAAATAATGTAAATTTGAATGAAAATATATAAACATATACACTTAAAATAACGTAAATTTGTATCAAATATATATACAAATAAACATTAAATAATGTAAATATGTATAAAAAAATAGATACAAAACACAAATAGAATAATGTAAAATCGTATCAAAATAAATACACAAAATATTAATAAAATAATGTAAATTTGTATGAAAATTAAGATGCAAAATACCCCAAAAATAACTCATTTTTTATAAAAAAAATATATATATACGAAAACACATAAAATATCTGATTTTGTATTAAAATAAGTATACAAAATGCACATACAATAAGGTAAATTTGTATTGAAATAGATACGCAAAATACATATAAAACAATGTAAATTTGTTTCAAAATATATAAAGGAATACACCTAAAATAACGTAGACTTCTATAAAAATATATATACAAAATACACATATAATTAAGTAAATACTTATAAAAAAAGTATACAAAATACACATAAAATAATGTAAACTCGTATCAAAATAAATAAACAAAATACTAATAAAAGAATGTGTGTTTGTATAAATATAAATATACAAAATACACATAAAATAACGTAAATTTATACAAAACTATATACAAAAATTCATAAAAGTAATTAAATTTGTATTAAAATAGATATACAAAATACACATAAAATAAGCTAAATTTGAATTGAAATATATTTACAAAATACATAAAATAATGTAAATTTGTATTAAAATACTTATAAAAATACACATATAATAACGTAAATTTGTATAAAAAAATATATAAACAAAATACACATTAAATGATGTAAATAAGTATAAAAAATGTACAAAATAGACAAACAATTATGTAATTCGTATCAAAATAAATAGAAAAAATGCCAATAAAATAATGTAAATTTCTATGAGAAAACATATACAAAATACACATAAGTAACGCAAATTTCAATAAAAATATATATAATATAATATATTTTTATACATATTTAAAATATATAAAAGTATATTTTGTTCATATATATTTTATCCAAATTTACGTTATTTTATGTGTATTTGTTTATATATTTTCATACAAATTTACATTATTTTATGTGAGTTTTGAATATGTATTTCAATACAAATATGCCTAACTTTATGTGTATTTTGCATATCTATTTTTAAACAAATTTAAATTATTTTTGTGTATTTTTGTATATATTTTTAAACAAACTTTAGTTATTTTATTTGTTTTTTGTATATATATTTTCCTACAAATATACATTCTTTTATTGGAATTTTGTGTATTTATTTTCTTACGAGTTTACATTATTTTATGTGTATTTTGTATATATATATATTTTTCTACGTATTTAAATTATTTTATGTGTATTTTATAAACACAATTTCATAAAAATTTACGTTATTTTATTGTGTGTATTCGTATATATTTTGAAACAAATTTTATACAAATTCATATTATTTTATGTGTATTTGTATATATATTTTAATACAAATTTATATTATTTTATGTGTATTTTTACATATATTTTATTACAAATTTACCTTATTTTATGTTTATTTTGTATATTTATTTCATTCAATTTTAAATTATTTAATGTGTATATTTGTATTTGTATTTAGGTTATTTTATGTGTGTTTTCTATATATATTTTCATCAAAAATTACATTATTTTATTGTTATTTTCTTAATTTAACTCGATATGAATTTAGATTATTTCATAGGTATTTTGTATACATATTTTTATACTCATTTACATTATCTAATGTGTGTTTTGTATATATTTCTTTATGCAAATTAATTTTATGTCCATTTTTGTACATCTATTTTTATAGAAATTTCCGTTATTTTATGTGTATTTTGTATATGTTTTCTCATACAAATTTACATTATTTAATTAGTTTTTTGTTTATTTATTTTGATACGAATGACATGATTATTTGTGTATTTTGTACATATTTTTTTTATACGTATTTACATTACTTAATGTGTATTTTGTTTATATATTTTTATTCAAATTTACGTTATTATGTTTATTTGTTAAAAATATTTTGAAAGAAATTTACTTTATTTTATGTATTTTGTATATATAGTTCTATTCAAATTTAGCTTATTTTGTGTGTATTTTGTATATCTATTTTCATACAAATTTAATTACTTCTGTGTATTTTTGTATATAGTTTTATACAAATTTACGTTATTTGATGTGCATTTTGTATATTTATATTCATACAAATACACATTCTTTTATTGGTATTCTGGTTATTTATATTTATACGAATTTACATTATTTTATGAGTATTTTGTATACATTTTCTATTCGTATTTACTTAATTTTATGTGTATTTTGTATATTTATTTTTATAGAAATCTACGTTATTTTATGTGTATTCGTATATATATTTTGAAACAAATTTACATTGTTTTATATGTATTTTGCATATCTATTTCAATACAAATTTACCTTATTGTATGTGGATTTTGTATATTTATTTTAATACAAATTCAAATATTTTATGTGTACTTTTGTATATATAATTTTTTAAAAAATGCGTTATTTTATAGGTATTTTGCATCTTAGTTTTCATACAAATTTACATTATTTTATTAATATTCTGTGTATATATTGTGATACGATTTTATATTATACTATTTGTGTTTTGTATATATTTTTTATACATATTTTCATTATCTAATGTGTATTTTTTATATATATTTTATATAAATTTACGTTATTTTAAATGTATTTGCATCTTTATTTCATACAAATTTACATTATTTTATTAATATTCGTTGTATAAATTTTATACGTATTTACATTATTCAATGTGTATTTTGTTTATAAATTTTTATACAAATTTACGTTATTATATGTGTATTTGAATATATATTTTGAAACAAATTTGCATTATTTTATGTATTTTCTATATTTATTTCAATTGTAATTTAGCTTATTTTATGTGTCTTTTGTATATTTATTATCATACAAATTTAATTATTTTTGCTCATTTTTGTATATAGTTTTATACAATTTTACGTTATTTTATGTGTATTTATATTTATATAAGTACACATTCTTTTATTGTCATTTTGTTTATTTATTTTGATACGAATTTACCAATATAAATACACAGATTATCAATAAAATAATGTAAATTTGTATGAAAAGAAAGATGCAAAATTCCCTTAAAATAGCGCATTTTTTTTATAAAAATATAAATACCAAAATACACATAAAATATTTAAATTTGTATTGAAATAAATATACAAAATGCATATACAGTAAGGTAAATATGTATTGAATGAGATATTCAAAAATACATATAAAACAAAGTTAATTTGTTTCAAAATATATATACGAATACACATAAAATAACGTAGATTTCTATAGAAATATATATATACAAAATACACATGAAATTATGTAAATACGTATAAATATATACATACAAAATACATATCTAGGTAGATTCGTGTCAAAATAAATAAACAAAATATCATGAAAAGAATGTGTATTTGCATGAAAATAAATAATAGATAATAAATTTGTATGAAATATATATGCAAGATACACATTAAATAATGTAAATATGTATAAAAAATATATATACAAAAAACAAATAGAATAATGTGAAATCGTAACAAAATAAATACACCGAATATTAATAAAATAATGTAAATTTGTATGAAAATAAAGATGCAAAATTCCCATCAAATAGCGCATTTCTTATAAAAATATATATACCAAAATACACATAAAATATTTAAATTTGTATTGAAATAAATATACAAAATGCACATACAATAAGGTAAACTTGTATTGAAAGAGATATGCAAAAATACATATAAAACAATGTAAATTTGTTTCAAAATATATATACGAATACACATAAAATAACGTAGATTTCTATAAAAATATATATACAAAATACACATAAAATTAAGTAAATACGTATAAAAATAGATATACAAAATACACAGAATAATGTAAAATTGTTTAAAAAAAATAAACAGAATATAAATAAAATAATGTAAATTTGTATGAAAATAAAAATGCAAAATACCCATAAAATAAAGCATATTTTTATAAAAATACATATACAAAAATACACATAGCATAATTAAATTTGTATTAAAATTAATATACAAAATGCATATACAATAAGGTAAATTTGAATTGAAAAAATATGCAAAATACACATAAAACAGTGTAAATTTATTTCAAAATCTATATACGAATACTCATAAATCAACGTAGATTTCTATAGAAATATATATACAAAATACACATCAAATGATGTAAACACGTATAAAAAAAAAAAAATATATATATATATATATATATATATATATATATATATATATATATATATATATATATATATATATATATATATATATATATATATATATATATCTAGATATATATATACACATATAGCCGATATATCTATATATCTATATATATATATATATATATATATATATATATATATATATATATATATATATATATATATATATATATACATATATATATATATATATATATATATATATATATATATATATATATATATATATATATATATATATATATATATATATATATATATATATATATAATGCACATTAAATAATGTAAATTCGAGTCAAAATAAATAAACAAAATATCAATAAAAGAATGTGTATTTGTATGAAAATAGATATACAATATACACATAAAATCACCTAAATTTGTATAAAACTATATACAAAAATACACAAAAATAATTTTAATTTGTATGAAAATAAATATACAAAATACACATAAAATTAGGTAAATTTGTATTGAAATACATTTACAAAATACACATAAAATAATGTAAATTTGAATGAAAATATATAAACAAATACACTTAAAATAACGTAAATTTTTATAAAATATATAAAAAAATACACATTAAATAATGTAAATATATATATAAAAAATATATAAAAAACACAAATAGAATAATATAAAATCGTATCAAAATAAATATACAGAATATTAATAAAATAATGTAAATTTGTATGAAAATTAGGATGCAAAATACCCATAAAATAAAGCATTTTTTTATAAAAATATATATACCAAGACAAACATAGGATATTTGAATTTGTATTAAAATAAATATACAAAATGCACATACAATAAGGTAAATTTGTATTGAAATAGATATGCAAAATACGTATAAAACCATGTAATTTTTTTTCAAAATATATATACGAATACACATAAAATATATATACAAAGTACATATAAAATAATGTAAATTCGTTTCAATATAAATCAACAAAATACCAATAAAATAATATATATTTGAATGAAAATAGATTGACAAAATACATATAACATAATTAAAATTTGTATTGAAATATATACAAAAATACATAAAAATAACTTGAGTTTGTATGAAAATAGATATTCAAAATACACATAAAACTAGGTAAATTTCTTTTGAAATATATATACAATATACCCATAAAATATTGTAAATTTGTGTCAAATATATAAACAAATACACATAAAATAACTTAAAATAACGTAAATATGTATCAAATATATATCCAAAAAACACATTAAATAATATATAGTTTTATACAAATTTAGGTTATTTTATGTACGCATTTACATTGTTTAATGTGTGTTTTGTATCTATATTTTTATCCAAAGTTACTTTATTCTACCTTTATTTTTGGACATATTTTTATAGAAATTAGCGTTATTTTATATGTATTTGTATATGTTTTCTCATACAAATTTGCATTATTTTATTC
This sequence comes from Eriocheir sinensis, assembly GCF_024679095.1. Taxonomy (NCBI): domain Eukaryota; kingdom Metazoa; phylum Arthropoda; class Malacostraca; order Decapoda; family Varunidae; genus Eriocheir; species Eriocheir sinensis. Next base: position 657,256 of record NW_026110407.1, on the reverse strand, counting down.
ATATTTTGTTTATTTAGTTTGATACGAATTACATGATTATATGTGTATTTTGTACATATTTTTTTACGTATTTACATTACTTAATCTGTATTTTGTTTATATATTTTTAAACAAATTTACGTTATTATATGTATTTTTATAAATATTTTGATACAAATTTACATTATTTTATGTATTTTGTATATACATTTCAATTCAAATTTAGCTTATTTTATCTGTATTTTTTATATCTATTTTCATACGAATTTAATTACTTCTGTGTATTTTTGTATATAGTTTTATAAAAATTTACACAGAATATCAATAAAATAATGTAATTTTGTATGAAAATAAAGATGCAAAATACCCATAAAATAAAGCATATTTTTTTAAAATACATATACAAGAATACACATAAAATAATTAAATTTGTATTAAAACTAATATACAAAATGCACGTACAATAAGATAAATTTGTATTGAAAAAATATACAAAATGCACATAAAACAATGTATATTTGTTTCAAAATATATATACGAATACAATTAAAATAACGTATATTTCTATACAAATATATATACAAAATACACATGAAATGACGTAAATACGTATAAAAATATATATACACAATACACATTAAATAATGTAAATTCGCATCAAAGTATATAAACAAAATATCAATAAAAGAATGTGTATTTGTATGAAAATATACAAAATACACATAAAATATTGTAAATTTGTATAAAACTCTATTAAAAAAATACACAAAAATAATTTAAATTTTTATAAAAATATATATACAAAATACACATAAAACTAGTTAAATTTCTATTGAAATACATATACAAAATACACATAAAATAATGTAAATATGAATGAAAATATATAAACAAATACAGTTAAAATAACGTAAATTTGTATGAAATATATATAGAAAATACACATTAAATAATGTAAATATGTATAAAAAAATATATACAAAACACAAATAGAATAATGTAAAATAGTATCAAAATAAATACACAGAATATTAATAAAATAATGTAAATTTGTATGAAAATAAAGATGCAAAATACCCATAAAACAACGCATTTTTTATGAAAATATATTTACCAAAATACACATAAAATATTTAAATTTGTATTACAATAAATATACAAAATGCACATTCAATAAGGTAAATTTGTATTGAAATAGATATGCAAAATACACATAAAACAATGTAAATTTGTTTCAAAATATATATACGAATACACATAAAATAACGTAGATTTCTATAAAAATATATATACAAAATACACATAAAATGAAGTAAATACGTATAAGAAAATGTATACAAAATACACATAAAATAATGTAAATTCGTATCAAAATAAATAAACTAAATGCCAATAAAAGAATGTTTGCTTGTATAAATATAAATATACAAAATACACATAAAATAACGTAAAATTCTATAAAACTGTATACAAAAATAAACAAAAATAATTAAATTTGTATGAAAATAGATATACAAAAGACACATAAAATAAGCTAAATTTAAATTGAAATAAATATAGAAAATACATAAAATAATGTAAATTTGTATCAATATATATATTCAAATACACATATAATAACGTAAATTTGTATAAAAATATATAAAAAAAATACGCATTAAATAATGTAAATACGTATAAAAGATATGTACGTAATGTAAAAATTTATAAAATTAAAGATGCAAAATACCCATAAAATAACTCATATTTAAAAAAATATATATACAAAAATACACATTAAATAATTGAATTTGTGTTAAAATAAATATACAAAATACACATACAATAAGGTAGATTTTTATTGAAATAGATTTGCAAAAAACACATAAAATAATGAATTTTTTTATCAAAATATATACGAATACACACAACAAAATTACGTAAATTTTTATGAAAATATATATACAAAATACACATAAAATAATGTAAATACATAGAAAAATATATATACAAAATACACATAAAATAATGTAAATTCGTATCAAAATAAATAAACAAAATTTCCTCTAAAAGAATGTAAATTTGTAGGAAAATATATATACAAAATACAAATAAATTAACAAAAATTTGTATAAAAATATATACAAATTTACACAAAAATAATTTAAATTTGTTTGAAAATAGATATGCAAAAAACACATGAAATTAGGCAAATTTTTATTGAAATACATATACAAAATACACATAAAATAATGTAAATTTGTATGAAAATATATAAACAAATACACATAAGATAACGTAAATTTCCATAAAATATATGTACAAAATATACATTAAATAATGTAAATATGTCTAAAAATATATATACAAAATACACAGAATAACGTAAAATCGTATCAAAATAAATAAACAGACTATCAATAAAATAATGTAAATTTGTATGAAAATAAATATGCAAAATACCCATATAATAACGCATATTTGTTTAAAAATATATATACAAAAATACAAATAAAATAATTAAATTTGTATCAAAATAAATATACAAAAGGCACATACAATAAAGAAAATTTGTATTGAAATAGATATGCGAAATACACATAAATAATGTAAATTTGTATCAAATATATACGAATACACATAAAATAGAGTAAACTTCTATGAAAATATATATTCAAAATACATATAAAATCATGTAAAAATTTACATTATTTTATGTGTATTTTGTATATGTATTTCAATACAAATTTACCTAATTTTATATGTTTTTTGTATATTTATTTTCATACAAGTTTAAATTATTTTTGTGTATTTTTGTTTATAGTTTTATACAAATTTAGGTTATTTTATGTGTATTTTGTATATCTATTTTCATACAAATACACATTCTTTTCATGATATTTTGTTTATTTATTTTGACACGAATTAACATTATTTAATGTGTATTTTGTATATATTTTATACGTATTTACATTATTTCAAGTGTATTTTGTAAATATATTTCTATAGAAATCTGCGTTATTTTATGTGTATTCGTATATATATTTTGAAACAAATTTACATTCTATGTGTATTTTGTATATATTTTTCATACAAATTTACGTTATTTTATGTGTATTTGTTTATATATTTTGACACAAATTTACAATATTTTATGGGTGTTTTGTATATACATTTCAAAAGAAATTTACCTAGTTTTATGTGTATTTTGTATATCTATTTTCATACAAACTCAAATTGTTTCTATGTATTTTTTATATATTTTAATACAAATTTTAGTCATGTTATGTGTATTTTCTAATTTTATTTTCATTCAAATATATATTATTTTATTGGTGTTTTGTTGATTTATATTGATACGAATTTACATTATTTTATATGTACTTTGTATATATATATTTATACGCTTTTACATTATTTAATATTTATTTTGAATATATATTTTTATACAAATTCATGGTATTTTATGAGTATTTGTATATATATTTTCATATAAATTTACATTATTTTATGTGTATTTTGTACATATATTTTTTTACAAATCTACCTTATTTTATGTTTATTTTGTATGTGTATTTTGTATATTTATATTTATCCAAATACACATTCTTTTATTAGTATTTTGTTTATTTATTTTAATTCGAGTTTACATTATTTTATGTGTATTTTGTATACATTTTTTTTAATACATATTTACTTAATTTTATGTGTATTTTGTATATATATTTTTATAGAAATCTACGTTTTTTTATTTGTATTCGAATATATATTTTGAAACAAATTTACATTATTTTATATGTATTTTTGCATATCTCTTTCAATAAAAATTTACCTTATTGTATGTGCATTTTGTATATTTATTTCAATTGAAATTTAAATATTTTATGTGTATTTTGGTATATATATTTTTATTAGAAATGCGCTATTTTATGGGAATTTTGCATCTTTATTTTCATACAAATTTACATTATTTTATTAATATTCTGTGTATTTATTTTGATACGATGTTACATTATTCTATTTGTTTTTTGTATATACTTGTTTATACATATTTACTTTATTTAATGTGTATCTTGCATATATATTTTATACAAATATTATTATCTATTATCTATTTTCATACAAATACACATTCTTTTCATGATATTTTGTTTATTTATTTTGAAGCGAATTTACATTATTTGATATGTATTTTGTATATATATTTTATACGTATTTACATAATTTCATATGTATTTTGTATATATATTTCTATAGAAATCTACTTTATTTTATGTGTATTCGTATATATATTTTGAAACAAATTTACATTGTTTTATATGTATTTTTGAATATCTCTTTCAATACAAATTTACCTTACTGTATATGCATTTTGTATATTTATTTCAATACAAATTTGAATATTTTATGTGTATTTTGGTAAATATATTTTCTTTATTTTCATACAAATTTACATTATTTTATTGATATTCTGTGTATTTATTTTGATACGATTTTATATTATTCTATTTGTTTTTTGTATATATTTGTTTATACACATTTACATTATTTAATGTGTATCTTGCATATATATTTTATACAAATTTACGTTATTTTAAGTGTATTTGTTTATATATTTTCATTCAAATTTACATTATTTGATGTGTATTTTTTATATGTATTTCAATACAAATTTACCTAATTTTATGTGTATTTTGTATATTTCTTTTCAAACGAATTTAATTTATTTTTGTGTATTTTTGTATATAGTTTTATACAAATTTAGGTTATTTTATGTACGCATTTACATTATTTAGTGTGTGTTTTGTATATATATTTTTATGCAAATTTACTTTATTTTATGTGCATTTTTGTACATAAATTTTTATAGAAATTTGCGTTATTTGTATATGTTTTCTCATACAAATTTACATTATTTTATTGCTATTTTGTTTATTTATTTTGATACGATTTACATGATTATATGTATTTTGTACAGATTTTTTATACGTATTTACATTACTTAATGTGTATTTTGTTTATATATTTTTAAACAAATCTACGTTATTACGTGTATTTGTATAAATATTTTGATACAGATTTACATTATTTTATGTATTTTGTATGTACATTTCAATTCAAATTTAGCTTATTTTAGATGTATTTTGTATATATATTTTCATACAAATTTATTTACTTCTGTGTATTTTTTTTTATAGTTTTATACAAATTTACGATATTTTTTGTGTATTTTGTATATTTTTATTTATACAAATACACATTCTTTTACTGGTATTTTATTTATTTATTTTGATACGATTTTTATGTGTATTTTGTATTCATTTTTTTATACGTATTTACTTCATTTTATGTGTATTTTGTATATATTTTTATAGAAATCTACGTTATTTTATTTGTATTCGTATATATATTTTGAAACAAATTTACATTGTTTTATATGTATTTTTGAATATCTCTTTCAATACAAATATACCTTACCATATATACCAAAATACATATAAAATTAGATTTGTATTAAAATAAATATTTAAAAAACACATACAATAAGGTAAATTTGTATTGAATTAGATATGCAAAATACATATAAAAGAATGTAAATTTGTTTCAAAATATATATACGAATACAAATAAAATAACGTAGATTTCTATAAAAATAAATACGTATAAAAAAATGTATACAAAATACACATAAAATAATGTAAACTCGCATCAAAATAAATATACAAAATACCAATAAAAGAATGTGTATTTGTATAAATATAAATATACAAAATACACATAAAATAACGTAAATTTATATAAAACTATATACAAAAATACACAGAAGTATTTTAATTTGTATGAAAATAGATATACAAAATAAGGTAAATTAGTTTCAAATTCAATAAACAGAATTCAGAGAAAAGAACGTATATTTGTAGAAAAAATAAATATACAAAATACACATAAAATAACGAAAATTTGTATGAAAATATATAAAAATATAAACAAAAATAATTTCAATTTCTATGAAAATAAATAAAATTAGGTTAATTTGTATTGAAATATATATACAAAATACACACAAAATAATGTAAATTTGAAAGAAAATATATAAACAAATACACATACAATAACGTAAATTTGTATGAAACTTTGTATATATATTTTTTATACGCATTTACATTATTTAAAATTTATTTTGAATACAAATATACAAATTCATGGAATTTTATGTGTATTTGTATATATTTTCATATAAATTTACATTATTTTATGTGTATTTTGTACATATATATCATTACAAATTTACCTTATTTTATGTATATTTTGTATGTGTATTTTGTATATTTATATTTATACAAATACACATTCTTTTATTGGTATTTTGTTTATTTATTTTGATTCGAATTTACATTATTTTATGTGTATTTTGTATACATTTTTTTATACGTATTTACTTAATTATATGTGTATTTTGTATATATATTTTTATAGAAATCCACGTTATTTTATGTGTATTCGTATATATATTTTGAACAAATTTACATTGTTTTATATGTATTTTTGCATATCTCTTTCAATACAAGTTTACGTTATTATATGTGCATTTTGTATATTTATTTCAATACAAATTTAAATATTTTATGTGTATTCCTACAAATATACGTTCTTTTATCGGAATTTTTTTTTTTTTTTGATACGAATTTTCATTTTTTTTAGGTGTATTTGATATATATATTTTTATACTTATTTACATAATTTTATATGTATTTTGTATATATATTTTCATAGAAATTTACTCTATATGTATATGTATAGAAAATATACATGAAATAATCTAAATTCGTATCGAAAAAAATGAACAAAATACCGATAAAATAATGTAATTTTGAATGAAAATATATATAGAAAATACACATAAAAGAACGTATATACAAATAAATATATACACATACAATAATTTGAATTTGAATGAAAATAGATATAAAAATAAACATAAAATAAGGCAAATTTGTAATGAAATATATATACAAAATACACATAAAATAATGAAGATTCGTTTCAAAATATATATACGAATACACTTAAAATAACGTGGATTTCTATAGAAATATATATATAAAATACACATGAAATGATGTAAATACGTATAAAAATATATATACAAAATACACATTAAATAATGTAAATTTGTGACAAAATAAATAAGGAAAATATCAATAAGAGAATGTGTATTTGTATGAAAATACATATATAAAATACACATAAAATAACGTAAATTTGTATAAAACTATATATAAAAATACACAAAAATAAATTAAATTTGTATGAAAATAAATATACAAAATACACATAAAATTAGGTAAATTTGTATTGAAATACATATACAATATACACATAAAATAATGTAAATTTGAATGAAAATATATAAACAAATACACTTAAATTAATGTAAATTTGTATAAAATATATATACAAAATACTAATTAAATAATGTAAATATGTATAAAAAATATATATACAAAACACAAATAGAATAATGTAAAATCGTATAAAAAATACACAGAATGTTAATAAAATAATGTAAATTTGTATGAATATAAAGATGCAAAATACCAATAAAATAACGCATTTTTTTATAAAAATATATTTACAAAAATACACAATTTGTTTTATTTGTATTAAAATAAATATACAAAATACACATGCAATAAGGTAAATCTGTATTGAAATAGATATGCAAAATACATATAAAACAATGTAAATTTGTTTCAAAATATATATACGAACACACATAAAATAACGTAGATTTCTATAAAAATATATATACAAAATACACATAAAATGAGGTAAACACGTATAAAAAATGTATACAAAATACACATAATTTAATGTAAATTCGTATCAAAATAAATAAACAATATACCAATAAAGAAATGTGTATTTGTATTAATATAAATATACAAAAAACACATAAAATAACGTAAATTTATATAAAACTATATACAAAAATACACAAAAGTAATTAAATTTGTATGAAAATAGATATATATATATATATATATATATATATATATATATATATATATATATATATATATATATATATATATATATATATATATATATATATATATATATATATATATATATATATATATATATATATATATATATATATATATATATATATATATATAAATATATAAAATAAAGTAAATTTGTATCAAAATATTTATACAAATACACATATAATAATGTAAAATTGTATAAAATATATAAAAAATACACATTAAATAATGTAAATACGTATAAAAATATGCACAAATACACATATAATCATGTAATTCGTATCAAAATAAATAAACAAAATACCAATGAAATAATATAAATTTGTATGAAAAACATATGCAAAAACACATAAAATAACGCAAATTTCTATGAAAATATATGTACAAAATGCACAAAAATTAATTTGCATAAAAATATATATACAAAACACAGATTAAATAATGTAAATGCGTATAAAAATATGTATACAAAATACCTATGAAATAATCTAAATTCTTATCGAATTAAATTAACAAAATACCAATAAAATAATGTAATTTTTTGGATGGAAAATATATAGAAAATACACTTAAAATAACCTAAATATACACATAAAATAATTCAATATTAAATGAAATAAATATACAAAATAAACATAAAATAAGGTAAATTTGTAATGAAATATATGTACAAAATACACATATAATAATGTAAATTTATATGAAAATATATATATAAATGCACATAAAATACCATGAATTTGTATAAAGATATATATTCAAAATAAATATCAAATAATGTAAATGTGTATAAAAATATATATACAAAGTACATATAAAATAATGTAAATTCGTATCAAAATAAATAAAGAAAATACCAATAAAATAATGTAAATTTGTATGAGAAAACATATACAAAATACACATAAATATCGCAAATTTCAATAAAAATATATATAATATAATATATTTTTATACATGTTTAAAATGTTTTATACAATTTTAGATTATTTTATGTGTATTTTGTATATATATTTTCATACAAATACTCATTCTTTTATTGATATTTTGTTTATTTATTTTCACGCGATTTTACATTATTTAATGTGTATTTTGTATATAAATTTTTATACGTATTTACATCATTTCATCTGTATTTTGTATATATATTTCTATAGAAATCTACGTTATTTTATGTGTATTCTTATATATTTTTATACAAATTTACATTATTTTATGTGTGTTTCTATATGTATTTCAATACAAATTCGCCTAAGTTTATTTCTATTTTGCATATCTATTTTCAAACAAATTTAGATTATTTTTGTGTATTTTTGTATATATTTTTATACAAATTTTAGTTATTTTATTTATATTTTGTATATATATTTTCCTACAAATATACATTCTTTTATTGGAATTTTGTTTATTTATTTATATATGAATTTACATTATTTTATGAGTATTTTGTATATATATTTTTCTACGTATTTACATTTTTTATGTCTATTTTGTATATATATTTTCATAAAAATTTACGTTATTTTATTGTGTCTATTCGTATATATTTTGATACAAATTTTAAAGAAATTCATGTTATTTTATGTGTATTTATATATATATATATATATATATATATATATATATATATATATATATATATATATATATATATATATATATATATATATATATATATATATATATATATATATATATATATATATATATATATATATATATATATATATATATATATATATATATATATATATATATATATATATATATATATATATATATATATATATATATATATATATATATATATATATATATATATATATATATATATATATATATATATTTTTTTTTTTTTTTCTTACAAATTATACATTATTTTATGTGTATTTTGTACATATATTTAATTACAAATTTTCCCTTTTTTATGTTTATTTTGTATATTTGTTTCAATCAATTTTAAATTATTTCATGTGTATATTTGTATTTGTGTTTAGGTTATTTTATGTGTATTTTATATATATATTTTCATCCTTAATTACATTATTTTATTGGTATTTTGTTAATTTAATTCGATACTAATTTAGATTATTTCATAGGTATTTTGCATTCATATTTTTTATACGCATTTACATTATTTAATGTGTGCTTTGGATATATATTTTTATGCAAATTTACTTTTTTTTACGTGCATTTTTGTACATATATTTTTATAGAAATTTGCGTTATTTTATATGTATTTTGTATATATTTTCTAAAACAAATATACATTAATTTATTGGTATTTTTTTTATTTATTTTGATACGAATTACATTATTATATGTGTATTTTGTACATATTTTTTTACGTATTTAAAGTATTTCATGAGTATTTTGTTTATATATATTTTATACAAATTTACGTTATTATGTGTGTATTTGTATAAATATTTTGATACAAATTTACATTATTTTACGTATTTTGTATATATATTTCAAATCAAATTTAGCTTATTTTATGTGTATTTTGTATATCTATTTTTATACAAATTTAATTACTTATGTGTATTTTTGAATATAGTTTTATACAAATTTACGTTATTTTAAGTGTATTTTGTAAATATATATTTATACAAATACACATTCTTTTATTGGTATTTTGTTTATTTATTTTGATTCGAATTTACATTATTTTATGTGTATTTTGTATACATTTTTTTAAAGTATTTACTTAATTTTATGTGTATTTTGTATATATATTATTATAGAAATCTGCGTTATTTTATGTGTTTTCGTATATATATTTCGAAACAAATTTACATTGTTTTATATGTATTTTGCATGTCTATTTCAATACAAATTTACCTTATTGTATGTGCATTTTTTAAATTTTTTTTAATACAAATTTTAACATTTTATGTGTATTTTGGTATATATATTTTTATAAAAAATGCCTTATTTTATGGGTATTTTTGTATCTTTTTTTTCATACAAATTTACATTATTTTATTAATATTCTATGTATTTATTTTGATACGATTTTTCATTATTCTATTTGTGTTTTGTATATATTTTTCTTACATATTTACATTATTTAATGTGTATTTTGTATATATATTTGATACAAATTTACGTTATTTTAAGTGTATATGTTTATGTATATTCATTCATATTTACATTATTTTATGTGTATTTTGTATATGTATTTTAATACAAATTTACCTAATTTTATGTGTATTTTGTGTATTTATTTTCATACAAATTTAAATTATTTTTGTGTATTTTTGTATATAGTTTTATACAAATTTAGGTTATTTTATGTATTTTGTATATCTTTTTTCATACAAATACACATTCTTTTATTGATATTTTGTTTATTTATTTTGACGCGAATTTACATTATTCAATGTGTATTTTGTAAATATATTTTTATACGTATTTACATCATTTCATGTGTATTTTGTATATATATTTCTATAGAAATCTACGTTATTTTATGTGTATTCGTGTATTTTTATTAAAAAAAATATGCTTTATTTTATGGGTATTTTGCATCTTTATTTTCATACAAATTTATATTATTTTATTGATATTCTGCTCATTCATTTTGATACGATTTGACATTATTCTATGTGTATTTTGTATATATTTTTCATACATATTTACGTTATTTTATGTTTATTTGTTTATATATTTTGACACAAATTTACAATATTTTATGGGTATTTTGTATATATATTTCAAAAGAAATTTACCAAGTTTTATGTGTATTTTGTATATATAATTTCATAGAAACTCAAATTATTTCTATGTCTTTTTGTATATATTTTAATACAAATTTTAGTTATGTTATGTGCATTTTGTAAATTTATTTTCATTGAAATATATATTATTTTATTGGTATTTTGTTGCTTTATATTGATACGAATTTACATTATTTTATATGTACTTTGTATATATATTTTTATACGCATTTACATTATTTAATATTTATTTTGAATATATATTTTTATACAAATTCATGGTATTTTATGTGTATTTGTATATATATTTTCATATAAATTAAATTATTTTATGTGTATTTTGCACATATATTTCATTACAAATTTACCTTGTTTTATGTTTATTTTGTATGTGTATTTTGTATATTTATATTTATACATATACACATTCTTTTATTAGTATTTTGTTTATTTATTTTGATTCGAATTTACATTATTTTATGTGTATTCTGTATACATTTTTTTATACGTATTTACTTAATTTATGTGTATTTTGTATATATTTTTTTTTAGAAATCTACGTTATTTTATGTGTATTCGTATATATATTTTGAAACAAATTTACATTGTTTTATATGTATTTTTGCATATCTCTTTCAATACAAATTTACCTGAAAGAATGTGCAGTTTGTATATATATATATTTCAATATAAATATTTTATGTGTATTTCAGTATATATATTTTTATAAGAAATGTGCTATTTTATGGGAATTTTGCATCTTTATTTTCATACAAATTTACATTATTTTATTAATATTCGGTGTATTTATTTTGATACGATTTTACGTTATTCTAAATTTGCTTTTTGTATAAATTTTTCATACATATTTACATTATTTAATGTGAATCTTGCATATATATTTTATACAAATTTATTATCTATTGTCTATTTTCATACAAATACACATTCTTTTCTTGATATTTTGTTTATTTATTTTGACACGAATTTACATTATTTAATATGTATTTTGTATATATATTTTTATACGTATTTGCATCATTTCATGTGTATTTTGTATATATATTTCTATAGAAATCTACGTTATTTTATGTGCATTCGTATTTATATTTTGAAACAAATTTACATTGTTTTATATCTCTTTCAATACCAATTTAACTTACTGTATGTGCATTTTGTATATTTATTTCAATACAAATTTAAATATTTTATATGTATTTAGGTATATATATTTTTATAAAAAATGCGCTATTTTATGGGAGTTTAACATCTTTATTTTCATACAAATTTACATTATTTTATTGATATTCTGTGTATTTATTTTGATACGATTTTATATTATTCTATTTTCTTTTTGTATATATTTTTTTATACACATTTACATTATTTAATGTGTATTTTGCATATATATTTCAATACAAATTTATGTTATTTTAAGCGTATTTGTTTATATATTTTCATTAAAATTTACATTTTTTTATGTGTATTTTGTATATGTATTTCAATACAAATTTTACTTAATACAAATTTACCTTATTGTATGTGTATTTTGTATATTTGTTTTAATACAAATTTAATATTTTTTGTGTATTTTGGTATATATATTCTTATAAAAAAATGCGTTATTTTATGAGTATTTTGCTTCTATATTTTCATCCAAATTTACATTGTTTTATTAACACTCTGTATTTATTTTGATACGATTTTAGCTTATTCTATTTGTGTTTTGTATATATTTTTATATACATATTTACATTATTTAATTTGTATTTTGTATATATATTTTATACAAATTTACGTTATTTTAAGTGTATTTCTTTATGTATTTTCATTCAAATTTACATTATTTTATGTGTATTTTGTATATGTATTTCAATACAAATTTACCTAATTTTATGTGTATTTTGTATTTTTATTTACATACAAATTTATATTATTTTTGTGTATTTTTGTATATAGTTTTATACAAATTTAGGTTATTTCATGTGTATTTTGAATATATATTTTTATACAAATACACATTCTTTTATTGATATTTTGTTTATTTATTTTGACGCGAGTTTACATTATATTATGTGTATTTTGTATATATATATTTTTATACGTATTTACATCATTTCATGTGTATTTTGTATATATATTTCTATAGAAACCTACGTTATTTTATGTGTATTCGTATATATATTTTGAAACAAATTTACACTGTTTTATGTGTATTTTGCATATTTTTTTAATACAAATTTACCTTATTGTATGTGCATTTTGTATATTAATTTTAATACAAATTTAATCATACTATGTGTATTTTTGTATATGTATTTTTAAAAAAATATGCTTTATTTTATGGGTATTTTGCATCTTTATTTTCATACAAATTTACATTATTTTATTGATATTCTGCTCATTCATTTTGATACGATTTGACATTATTCTATGTGTATTTTGTATATATTTTTCATACAAATTTACGTTATTTTATGTTTATTTGTTTATATATTTTGACACAAATTTACAATATTTTATGAGTATTTTGTATATATATTTCAAAAGAAACTGACCTAGTTTAATGTGTAATTTGTATATCTATTTTGATACAATTTCAAGTTATTTCTATGTATTTTTGTATATATTTAATACCAATTTGGTTTTGTTATGTGTTTTTTGTAAATTTAATTTCATTCAAATATATATTATTTTATTGGTATTTTGTTGATTTATTTTGATACAATTTACATTATTTTATATGTACTTTGTATATATATTTTGATACGCATTTATATTATTTAATATTTATTTTGAATATATATTTATATACAAACTTATTGTATTTTAAGTGTATTTGTATATATATTTCATATAAACTTACAATATTTTATGTGTAGTTTGTACATATATTTCGTTACAAATTTACTTTATTTTATGTTTATTTTGTATATTTATTTAATTTAATATTATGTTATTTTATGTGTATATTTGTATTTGTATTTAGGCTATTTATGTGTATTTTCTTTATATATTTTCATCCAAAAATTACATTATTTTATTAGTATTTTCATAATGTAATTCGATAAGAATTTAGATTATTTCATAGGTATTTTGTATACATATTTTTATACGCATTTATTTGATTTAATGTGTGTTTTGTATATATATTTTTATGCAAATTTACTTTATTTTATGTGCATTTTTGAACATATATTTTTATAGAAATTTCTGTTCTTCTATGTGTATTTTGTTTATGTTTTCTCATACAAATTTACATTATTTTCTTGATATTTTGTTTATTTATTTTGATACTAATTAAATTATATGTTTATTTTGTACATATCTTTTATACGTATTTACATTATTTAAAGTGTATTTTGTTTATATATTTTATATAAATTTACCATATTATATGTGTATTTGTATGAATTGTTTGATACAAATTTACATTATTTTATGTATTTTGTATATATATTTCAATTCAAATTTAGCTTATTTTAAGTGTATTTTGTATATCTATTTTCATACAAATTTAATTACTTGTGTGCATTTTTGTATATAGTTTTATACAAATCTACGTTATTTTATGTGTATTTTGTATATTTATTTTATTCAATTTTAAATTATTTTATGTGTATTTTTGTATTTGTATTTAGGTTATTTTATGCGTATTTTCTATATATATTTTCATCCAAAATTACATTATTTTATTGGTATTTTGTTAATTTAATTCGATACGAATTTAGATTATTTCATAGGTATATTGTATACATATTTTTATACGCATTTACATTCTTTAATGCGTGTTTTGTATATATATAATTTTTATGCAAATTTACTTTATTTTATGTGCATTTTTGTACATATATTTATATTGAAATTTACGTTATTTATGTGCTTTTTGTATATGTTTTCTCATACAAATTTACAATATTTTATAGTTATTTTGTTTATTTATTTTGATACGAATTACATGATTATTTGTGTATTTTGTACATATTTTTTTATACGTATTTACATTATTTAATGTGTATTTTGTTTATATATTTGTATACAAATTTACGTTATTATATATATATTATATGTATTTTGATACAAATTTACCTTATTGATGTGTATTTTGCATATCTATTTCAATACAAATTTACTTTATTGTATGTGCATTTTGTATATTTACTTTTATACAAATTTAATTATTTTATATGTATTTTTGTATATATATTTTTATACAAATATGCGTTATTATATGGGTATTTTGCATCTTTATCTTCATATAAATTTACATTATTTTATTGATATTCTGTTTATTTATTTTGATACAATTTAACATTATTTCATGAGTATTTTGTATATATATTTTTATACATATTTAGAATATTTAATGTATATTTTGTATTTATATTTTATCCAAATTAACGTTTTTTTATGTGTATTTCTTTATATATTTTTATACTAATTTATGTGTGAATAATGGAATTGTGGTTATGTATTTTAATACGAAACAACATTATTTTATGAGAATTTAGTATATTTATTTTACTACGAATTTTTATTTTTTATGTGTATTTTGTATATATATTTCCATAAAAATTTACATTATTTTATTGTGTGTATTCGTATATATTTTGATAAAAAATTTAAACAAATTCATGTTATTTTATGTGTATTTGTATATATATATATTTTCATACAAATTTACATTATTTTATGTGTATTTTTACATATATTTCATTACAAATTTACATTATTTTATGTTTATTTTGTATATTTATTTCATTCAGTTTTAAATTATTTTATGTGTATATTTGTTTTTTTATTTAGGTTATTTTATGTGTATTTTCTATATATATTTTCACACAAAACTACACTATTTTACTGGTATTTTGTTAATTTTATTCGATATGAATTTAGATTATTTCATAGGTATTTTGTATACATATTTCTATACGCATTAATATAATTTAATGTGTGTTTTGTATATATATTTTTTACTTTAAATGTACTTTATTTTATGTGTATTTTTGTACATATATTTTTATTGAAATTTGCGTTATTTATGTGTATTTTGTATATGTTTTCTCATACAAATTTAAATTGTTTTATTGGTATTTTGTTTATTTATTTTGATACGAATTACATGATTATTTGTGTATTTTGTACATAATTTTTTCATACGTATTTACATTATTTAATGTGTATTTTGTTTATATATTTTTATACAAATTTACGTTATTATTTGTATAAGTATTTTGATACAAATTTACATTATTTTATGTATTTTGTAAATATATTTCAATTCAAATTTATCTTATTTTGTGTATTTTGTATATCTATTTACATACAAATTCAATTACTTATGTTTATTTTTGTATATAGTTTTATATAAATTTACGTTAATTTATGTGTATTTTGTATATTTATATTTATAGAAACACACATTCTTTTATTAGTATTTTGTTTATTTATTTTGATACGAGATTACATTATTTTATGTGTATTTTGTATACATTTTTTTATACGTATTTACTTCATTATATGTGTATTTTGTATATATATTTTTATAGAAATCTACGTTATTTTATGTGTATTCCTATAAATATTTTGAAAAAAAATTTACATTGTTTTATATGTATTTTGCATATCTATTTCAATATAAATTTACCTTATTGTATGTGCATATTGTATATTTATTTTAATACAAATTCAAATATTTTGCGTTTTCGTATATATAATTTTATAAAAAATGCGTTATTTTATGGGTATTTGCATTTTAATTTTCATTCAAAACTACATTATATTTATAATATTCTGTGTATTTATTTTGATACGATTTTACATTACTCTATTTGTGTTTTGTATATATTTTTTTATACATATTTAAATTATTTAATGAGTATTTTGTATATATATTTGATACAAATTTACGTTATTTAAGTGTATATGTTTATATATTTTCATTCAAATTTACATTATTTTATGTGTATTTTGTATATGTATTTCAACACAAATTTACCTAATTTTATGTGTATATTGTATATTTATTTTCATACAAATTTAATTTATTTTTGTGTATTTTTGTATATAGTTTTATACAAATTTAGGTTATTTTATGTATATTTTGTATATCTATTTTCATACAAATACACATTCTTTTATTGATATTTTTTTTGGACGCGAATTTACATTATTTAATGTGTATTTTGTATATATATTTTTATACGTATTTACATCATTTCATGTGTATTATGTATATATATATTTTTATAGAAATCTACTTTATTTTATATGTATTCGTATATAGATTTTGAGACAAATTTACACTTTTATGTGTATTTTGCAAACTTTTTCAATACAAATTTACCTTATTGTATATGCATTTTGTATATTAATTTTAATACAAATTTAATTATTCAATGTGTTTTTTTTGTTTATGTATTTTTTTTTAAATATGCTTTATTTTATGGGAATTTTACATCTTTATTTTCATACAAATCTACATTACATTTCTGCTCATTCATTTTTATACGATTTGACATTATTCTATGTGTATTTTGTCATATATTTTTCATACAAATTTACGTTATTTTATGTGTATTTATTTATATAATTTGACATAAATTTACAATATTATATGGGTATTCTGTATATATATTTCAAAAGAAATTTACTTAGTTTTATGTGTATTTTGTATATATATTTTGATACAAATTCAAGTTATTTATATGTATTTTTATATATATTTTAATTCAGATTTTTGTTCTGTTATGTGTATTTTGTAAATCTATTTTCATTCAAATATATATTATTTTATTGGTATTTTGTTGATTTATTTTGATACGAATTTACATTATTTTATATGTACTTTGTATATATATTTTTATACGCATTTACATTATTTAATATTTATTTTGAATACATATTTTTATACAAATTCATGGTATTGTATGTGTATTTGTATATATATTTTCATATAAATTTACATTATTTTATGTGTATTTTGTACTTATATTTCGTTACAAATTTACCTTATTTTATGTTTATTTTGTATATTTATTTCATTTAATATTAAATTATTTTATGTGTATATTTGTATTTGTATTTAGGTTATTTTATGTGTATTTTCTACATATATTTTCATCCAAAAATTATATTATTTTATTAGTATTTTCATAATGTAATTCGATAAGAATTTAGATTATTTCATAGGTATTTTGCATACACATTTTTATACGCATTTATATTATTTAATGTGTGTTTTGTATATATATTTTTATGGAAATTTACTTTATTTTAAGTGCATTTTTGTACATATATTTTTATAGAAATTTCAGTTTTTTTATGTGTATTTTGTATATGTTTTCTCATACAAATTTACATTATTTTATTGGTATTTTGTTTATTTATTTTGATACGAGTTAAATTATTATATGTGTATTTTGTACGTATCTTTTATACGTATATACATTATTTAATGTGTATTTTGTTTATATATTCTTATACAAATTTACGTTATTATATGTGTATTTGTATAAATAGTTTGATACAAATTTACATTATTTTATGTATTTTGTATATATATTTCAATTCAAATTTAGCTTATTTTAAGTGTATTTTGTGTATCTATTTTCATACAAATTTAATTACTTGTGTGTATTTTTGTATAAAGTTTTATACAAATTTACGTTATTTTATGTGTATTTTGTATATTTTTATTTATAAAAATACTCATTCTTTTATTGGTATTTTGTTTATCTATTTTGATACCAATTTACATTATTTTTTGTGCATATTGTATACATTTTTTATACGTAATTACTTCATTTTAAGTGTATTTTGTATATATATTTTTATAGAATTCTACGTTATTTTGTGTATTCGTATATATATTTTGAAACAAATTTACATTGTTTTATATGTATTTTGCATATCTATTTCAATACAAATTTACCTTAATGAATGTACATTTTGTATATTTATTTTGATACAAATTTAAATATTTTATGTGTATTTTGGTATATATATATATATATATATATATATATATATATATATATATATATATATATATCTATATATATATATATATATATATATATATATATATATATATATATATATATATATATATATATATATATATATATAAAAACTGCATTATTTTATGGGTATTTTGCATTTTTATTTTCATACAAATTTACATTATTTTATTAATATTCTGTGTATTTGTTTTGATACGATTTTACACTATTCTATTTGTGTTTTGTATATATTTTTTTCATACATATTTGCATTATTTAATGTGTATTTTGTATATATATTTTATACGAGTTTACGTTATTTAAAGTGTATTTGTTTATATATTTTCATTCAAATTTACATTATTGTATGTGTATTTTGTATTTGTATTTTAGTACAAATTTACCTAATTTTATGTGTATTTTGTATATCTATTTTCATAAAAATTTAAATTTTTTTTGTGTATTTTTGTATGTATTTTTTATATATATTTTTATACAAAATTTACGTTTTTTATGTGTATTCGTATATATATTTGGAAAAAAAATTACATTGTTTTATGTGTGTTTTGCATATCTATTTCAATACAAATTTACCATATTGATGTGCATTTTGTATATTTATTTTAATACAAATTTAATTATTTTATGTGTGTTTTTGTATACATACTCTTATAAAAATATGCTTTTTTTATTGGAATTTTGCATCTTTATTTTCATACAAATTTACATTATTTTATTGTTATTCTGTGTGTTTATTTTGATACGATTTTACATTATTCTATGTGTATTTTCTATGTATTTTCTTTTACATATTTACATTATTTAATGTGCATTTTCTATATATTTTTTTTACAAATATATGTTACTTTATGTCTATTTGTTTATTTACTTTCATACAAATTTATATTATTTTATGTGTATTTTGTATATGTATTTCAATACAAATTTACTAAATTTTATGTGTATTTTGAATATCTATTTCCATACAAATTGAAATTATTTTTGTGTATTTTTGTATATATTTTTATACAAATTTTCGTTATTTTATGTGTATTTGTATATTTATTTTCCTACAAATATACGTTCTTTTATTGGAATTTTGTTTATTTATTTTGATACGAATTTTTATTATTTTAGGTGTATTTGGTATATATATTTTTATACTATTTACATCATTTTATATGTATTTTGTATGTATATTTTCATAGAAATTTACTCTATTTTATGTGTATTAGCATATATATTTTGATACAAATTTACATTATTGATGTGTATTTTGCATATCTTTTTCAATACAAATTTACTTTTTTGTATGTGCATTTTGTATATTTATTTCAATACAAATTTAATTATTTCATGTGTATTTTTGTATATATATTTTTATGCAAATATGCGTTATTATATGGTTATTTTGCATCTTTATTTTCATACAAATTTACATTATTTTATTGATTTTTTGTTTATTTATTTTGATACGAGTTAACATTATTTTATGTGTATTTTTTATATATATTTTTATTCATATTTACATCATTTAATGTATATTTTGAATATATATTTTATACAAATTTACGTTATTTTATGTGTATTTGTTTATATATTTTCATAAAAATTTACATTATTTTATGTGTTTTTTATATATGTATTTCAATACAAATTTGCCTAATTATATGTTTTTTTTGCATATCTATTTTCAAACAAATTTATATTATTTTTTTATTATTTTTGTATATATTTTTATACAAATATATATAAATATTTATTTTTATACAAATTTAAATTATTATTTTTATTTTTATATATAGTTTTATTCTAATTTAAGTTATTTTATATGTATTTTGTATATTTATCTTTATACAAATACACATTCTTTTATTGATATTTTGTTTATTTATTTTGACACGTACTTACATTATTTAATGTGTATTTTGTATATATATATATATATATATATATATATATATATATATATATATATATATATATATATATATATATATATATATATATATATATATATATATATATATATATATATATATATATATATATATATATATATATATATATATATATATATATATATATATATATATATATATATATATATATATATATATATATATATATATATATATATATATATATATATATATTACTTAATGTGAATTTTGTATATTTATTTTCATACAAATATACGCTTTTTTTCGGAATTTTGTTTATTTATTTTAATACGAATTTACATTATATGAGGTATATTTGGAATATATATTTTTATACTTATTTACATCATTTTATATGTATTTTGTATGTATATTTTCATAGAAATTTACTCTATTTTATGAGTATTCGTATATATATATTTTGATACAAATTTACATTATTTATGTGTATTTTGCATATCTATTTCAATACAAATTTACTTTATTGTATATGCATTTTGTATATTTATTTTAATACAAATTTAATTATTTTATATGTATTTTTGTATACATATTTTTTTGCAAATGTGGGTTATTATATGGGTATTTTGCATCTTTATTTTCATACAAATTTACATTATTTTATTGATATTCTGTTTATTTATTTTGATACGACTTTACATTATTCTATGTGTATTTTTTATGTACAAATTTACATTATTTTATTAATATTCTGTGTATTTATTTTCATAATATTTTACATAATTCTATTTATGTTTTGTATATGTTTTTTTTATACATATTTACATTATTTAATATGTATTATATATATATATATATATATATATATATATATATATATATATATATATATATATATATATATATATATATATATATATATATATATATATATATATATATATATATATATATATATATATATATTTAATTTGCTTATACAAAATTACGTTATTTTAAGTTTATTTTGTATATGTATATCAATACAAATTTACCTAGTTTTATGTGTATTTTGTATATTTATTTTCATACAAATTTAAATAATTTTGTGTATTTTTCTATATAGTTTTAATACAAATTTACGTTATTTTATGTGTATTTTGTATATCTATTTTTATAGAAATACACATTCTTTTATTGATATTTTGTCTATTTATTTTGACACGAATTTACATAATTTAATGGTTATTTTGTATATATATTTTTATACGTATTTACATCATTTCATGTGTATTTTGTATATATATTTCTAGAGAAATCTACGTTATTTTATGTGTATTCATATATATATATATTGAATCAAATTTACATTGTTTTATGGGTATTTTGCATATTTTTTCAGTACAAATTTACCTTATTGTATGTGCATTTTGTATATTAATTTTAATACAAATTTAATTATTCTATGTGTATTTTTGTATATGTATTTTTATAAAAAATATGCTTTATTTGATATATATTTTGCGTGTATTTTTGTATATCTGTTTTCATACAAATTTAATTACTTTTGTGTATTTTTGTATATAGTATAATATAAATTTACGTTATTTTATGTTTTTTGTATAATTATATTTATACAAATAAACATTCTTTCATTGTTATTTTGTTTATTTATTTTTATACGAATCTACATTATTTTATGTTTATTTTGTATACATTTTTTATACGTATTTACGTAGTTTTATGTGTATTTTGCATATATATTTTTTTAGAAATCTACGTTATTTTATGTGTATTCGTATATATATTTTGAAACAAATTTACATTGTTTTATTTGTATTTTGCATATCTATATCAAAACAAATTTACCTTATTGTATGTGCATTTTGTATATTTATTTTAATACAAATTCAAATATTTTGTGTGTTTTGTTATATATTTTTTTTTTTAAAAATGCGTTATCTTATGGGTCTTTTGCATCTTAATTTTCATACAAATTTACATTATTTTATTAATATTCTGTGTATTTATTTTGATACGATTTTACAATATTCTATTTATGTTATATATATATATATATATATATATATATATATATATATATATATATATATATATATATATATATATATATATATATATATATACATATATATATATATATATATATATATATATATATATATATATATATATATATTTATATATATATATATATGTATATATATATATATATTTATTTTTATATAATTTATGTATATTGTATATTTATTTTCATATAAATTTAAATTATTTTTTGTGTATTTTTGTATATAGTTCTATACAAATTTGGGTAATTTTATGTGTATTTTGTATATCTATTTTCATACAAATACACATTCTTTTATTGATATTTTGTTCATTTATTTTGACACGAATTTACATTATTTAATGTTTATTTTGTATATATATTTTGATACGTATTTACGTCATTTCATGTGTATTTTGTATATATATTTCTGTGTATTCGTATATATATTTTGAAACAATTTTACATTGTTTTATATGTATTTTGAATATCTATATCAATACAAATTTACCTTTTTGTGTGTGCATCTTGTATATTTATTTTAATACAAATTCAAATATTTTATGTTTGTTTTGGTATATATATTTTCATAAAATAATGTTCTAGTTTATGGGTATTTTGCATCTTAATATTCATACAAATTTACATTATTTTATTCATATTCTGTGTATTTATTTTGATACGATTTTACATTATTCTATTTGTGTTTTGTATATATTTTTGTATACATATTTACATTATTTAATGTGTATTTTGTATATATATTTTATACAAATTTACGTTAATTTTGAAGTATTTGTTTATATATTTTCATTCAAATTTAATTATTATTTTATGTGTATTTTGTATATGTTTTTCAATACAAATTTACCTAATTTTATGTGTATTTTGGATATTTTTTTCATCCAAATTTAAACTATATTTGTTGATTTTTTTATATAGTTTTATTCATATTTAGGTTATTTTATGTGTATTTTGTATATTTATCTTTATACAAATACTCATTCTTTTATTGATATTTTGTTTATTTATTTTGACACGAACTTACATAATTTAATGTGTATTTTGTATATATATATATATATATATATATATATATATATATATATATATAATATATATATATATATATATATATATATATATATATATATATATATATATATATATATATATATATATATATATATATATATATATATATATATATATATATATATATATATATATATATATATATATATATATATATATATATATATATATATATATATAGGTATTTACATCATTTCATGTGTATTTTGTATATATATATATATTTCTATAGAAATCTACGTTATTTTATGTGTAATCGTTTATATATTTTGCAACAAATTTACATTGTATTTTTGTATATATTTTTATATACATTTTTGTTACTTTATGTTTATTTTGTATATTTATTTTCCTACAAATATACGCTATTTTTCGGAATTTCGTTTATTTATTTTGATACGAATTTACATTATTTGATTATTATTTGGAATATATATTTTTATACTTATTCACATCATTTTATACGTATTTTTTATGTATATTTTCATAGAAATTTAGTCTATTTTATGAGTATTCGTATATATATTTTGATACAAATTTACATTATTGATGTGTATTTTGCATTTCTATTTCAATACAAACTTACTTTATTGTATGTGCATTTTGTATATTTATTTTAATACAAATTTATTTATTTTATATGTATTTTGTATATATATTTTTTTACAAATGTGCGTTATTATATGTTTATTTTGCATCTTTATTTTCATGCAAATTTACATTATTTTACTGATATTCTGTTTATTTATTTTGATACGATATAACATTATTCTATGTGTATTTTTTATATACAAATTTACATTACTTTATTAATATTCTGTGTATTTATTTTCATATTATTTTACATAATTCTATTTGTGTTATATATATATATATATATATATATATATATATATATATATATATATATATATATATATATATATATATATATATATATATATATATATATATATATATATATATATATATATATATATATATATATATATATATATATATATATATATATATATATATATATATATATATATATATATATATATATATATATATATATATATATATATATATATATATATATATATATATATATATTATTTTGTATATGTTTATCGATACAAATTTACCTAATTTTATGTGTATTTTGTATATTTATTTTCATACAAATTTAAATTATTTTTGTGTATTTTTGTATATAGTTTTATACAAATTTACGTTATTTTATGTGTATTTTGTATATCTATTTTCATACAAATACACATTTTTTTATTGATCATCATCATATCTTGTCACTCCACCACTGGCACCACTGGAGGGATCTTTCGTTTGCTTCCAGGAGATCTTGGTTGGAGCAGCTTGAGCCCAACACGCAGCCTCGGAGAATATGTTCCATTGTTCGATTGGGCTCACCACAGGGGCAGGCTGCGCTAGCCGCCAGTCCCCACCTCTGAAGGTTGCCGTTTGTCTTGCCAACTCCAGCCCTGGCACGGTTTAGGGTTACCCACTCTTTCATGTTAAACGATGTTCTGTTCGGGAGGTTTTCAGATGGTGGGGGGAGTGGCCCATGTGGTGGGGTCCTACTAATCTCCATCCACTGCTCATCCCGATATTGAGTTGGTGTACGTCCTTGTAGCCCTATAAGAGTGGCGAAGCTCTTGCGTGAGACAAGCCTTCGCCGCATTTCTTGGTGACCATACAGTGGGTGTCGGTTGTCGGTCACTTGCTTGTCCCGCTCCTGCTTGGTGATGGCGTCACGTCTGATGGAGGGTGGCGCAATGCTTGCAAGGCTATATAGGGCCGGTAGTGGGGTCGACTTCAGGTTGCCTGTTATTATTCGGCAAGCCCGGTTTAATTCTGGGTCCACAGTTGTTGCATGGCAGGACCGTGCCACACGGGGCACAGTATTCCGCGGTGGAGTAAAACAGTGCCATGGCGGTTGTTTTAGGGTTTGTGGGTCGGTTCCCATGAAGAGTTTGCAAGTTTTGTAATAGGTTGTTTCGGGTTGCGACTTTTTCTTTAAGTTTCCTTGTGTGCTCTTTAAAAGACAATGTCCTATCCAGAGTCACACCTAGATATACAGGATACTTTTTGTTTTCAAGTGTTTTGTTTTCCCAAGTGACCTTGAGGCTTCTTTCTGCTTGGCTGTTGTTAAGATGGAATGTGCAGACTTGTTTTTCCTGGGTTGGCATTTAGGAACCAACGTTTGTAGTAGGTTAATAGAGACTGCAGTGCATCTGTGAGGCTGGTTTCGATGGCATGGAAGGATTTTGCTTGCATCGCAATGCAAAGATCGTCTGCATAGATAAATCTGCGGATGTTCTAGAATTGCGGCTGGTCATTTGTGTAAATGTTGAATAACATTGGAGCCAACACCGATCCCTGTGGTAATCCGTTCCTTTGTAGCCTCCACCTGTTTTTTTTGCTGTTCATCTTTTCAAAGAACCTCCGGTTGTTCAGGAGGGACTCTATCACCCGGACAACGGTTGAATTTTTCACTAATTTGGCTACCTTAAATAGGAGAGCCCTGTGATTCACCGTGTCATATGCCGCAGTGAGGTCAACGAAGACTGCTCCAGTTTTCAGTTGTTTTTCAAAGCCGTCTTCTATGTATTAAGTGAGGTTCAGGACCTGACCGCAGCAGGAGCGGCCAGGTCTAAAACCTGCCTGGTCGTGGGACAGTTGGTCATCCACTGTGGGTAGAATTCGGATCATAATCAAGCGTTCATACAGCTTATACAGACAACACAGTAGAGAGATTGGTCTGTAGTTTTTAGGGGATGTTGGGTCTTTTTCCGGTTTTAAGAGAGCTACGACTTTGGCTTTTTTCCATGTTTTTGGTATCTTTAGAGTTGTTACACAAGTGTTCAACAACTCAAGGAGCCATTGACGAGTTTTAGGTCCGAAATTATGTATCATTTCTGCTGTGATGCCGTCTAATCCAGATGCTTTGCCAAGTTTAATTGTTTTTATGCCTTCATCCAGTTCCTCTGTCGAAAATGGGAAGCATTGTTCTTCACTATTGTTCATATAGTCGGTCATTTCAACTTTCATGTTCTTTTTGTGTCCCCTTTCCTTATTTTTGGGTTTGCCATTCAATAGTAGTTGGTGTGCAACTTTGTCCGGGGTAACTGCAGCTACGCTTATGTTGGTATTCTTCTCGGTGTTTAGTTTCCGAATTGTTTTCCAGGCCTGTTTACTATAGTGAGTCATATCTATTCCGGTTATTAGTTCCTGCCATCTGTCCTTTTTTCCTGTGCTTATCAGGTCGAGCAGTGACTCGCCTAGTTCTATGGTGTTTTCAGAGAATGGATCGTCATTATATGCCTGTTGGTATTCCTGGTACAACATCTTACTTTGGCTGGTGAGACAAGGTATATACTGTTTTCTGTGCCCTCTTGGGATGTTCTTTGTTGCAACATTCCAGACAAGTTTTTGGAAATGTTCATAATCTCCAGGACATGGGTTAATGCTGGTTATTTCGGCCTCTAGTTCGGTTGTAAACTTTTCCCAATTTGCCTTTCGGAAATTAAATCTAGGTATTCGTTTGCCTTCGGTTGGTCTTAGAACAGGTCTGATCTCTATTGCCACTGGTCTATGTTGAGATCTTGGGATTGGTTTCAAGATGGATTTCTCAAAGTTGTTGAAGAGTTTGGATGAGGCAAAAGCTAAATCGGGGTTGTAGCCTCTTCTCCATCTAGCACTTAAGAAAGATGGTCTGTGCTTGGCATCATGGAGGAGGATGAGATTTTTATTCAGAGCCCAGAGTTCCACTTCACCATCCCTGTTTGTCTGGCTGTAGCCCCAGGTGGTACTGTGACTATTAAAATCACCGATAACCAAGCAGGCTTTTTCGCCGTTCAGGTTGTGGTTTGCTGGCCAGACAAATGGTGTTGGAGGAGGTTTATACACTGATGTGATGATGAGGTGTTCGGTTTCGACTTGAAGAATTTCGATTCTATCAGCGGAGTGATTACTACAGCTCTGGATGTTCGATTGATCTCTTGTATAAATAGCACTGCCATGGACAGCCGTGAGCTGCAGTGTGTCTCTTGTAAACATAAGATATCGGCTTTCAGAGTTCCAAGGATCTCTAATTTTGCCGACGAAAGTCCTTCAGCATTAAAGCTGATGATTTTGGATAGTGTCATCTCCGAGGGCCGAGGGTTGATCCTTTTACCACCCTAGAGTGTTTGTGGCTTTGTGTAGTACAGCAGTTGGTCTCCTTTCGGATAGCAGGGGTACCACGTGAAGGTCTGCTGCTTGCCCCCGTTTATTTGTTTATTTATTTTGACACGAATTTACATTATTTAATGTGTATTTTCTATTTATATTTTTATACGTATTTACATCATTTCATGTGTATTTTGTATATATATTTCTATAGAAATCTACGTTATTTTTTGTGTATTCGTATATATTTATTGAATCAAATTTACATTGTTTTATGTGTATCTTGCATATTTTTTCAATACAAATTTACCTTATTGTATGTGCATTTTGTTAATTAATTTTAATACATATTCAATTATTCTATGTGTATTTTTGTATATGTATTTTATAAAAATAGGCTTAATTTTATATGCATTTTATGTATTTTGTATATCTATTTTCATACAAATTTAATTACTTTTGTGTATTTTGTATATAGTTTTATATAATTTTACGTTATTTTATGTGGTTTTTGTATAATTATATTTATACAAATACACATTCTTTTATTGGTATTTTTTTTATTTATTTTGATACGAATCTACATTATTTTATGTGTATTTTGTATACATTTTCTATATATATATATATATATATATATATATATATATATATATATATATATATATATATATATATATATATGTATATATATATATATATATCTATATATATATATATATATATATATATATATATATATATATATATATATATATATATTTTTTTTTGCATATCTATTTCAATACAAATTTACCTTATTGTATGTGCATTTTGTATATTTATTTTAATACAAATTCAAATATTTTATGTATATTTTGTTATATATTTTTTTTATAAAAATGCATTATTTTATGGGTATTTTTCATCTTAATTTTCATACAAATTTATATTATTTTATTAATATTTTGTGTATTTATTTTGATACGATTTTACATTATTCTAATTGTATATATATATATATATATATATATATATATATATATATATATATATATATATATATATATATATTTTTTTTTTTTTTTTAATACATATTTACATTATTTAATGTGTATTTTTTATATATATTTTATACAAATTTACGTTATTTTAAGTGTATTTGTTTATATATTTTTCATTGAAATTTAACTATTTTTTATGTGTATTTTGTATATGTATTTCAATACAAATTTACCTAATTTTATGTGTATTTTCTATATTTATTTTCATTCAAATTTAAATTATTTTTTGTGTATTTTTGTATTTAGTTTTATACAAATTTAGGTTATTTTATGTGTATTTTGTATATCTATTTTCATACAAATACACATTCTTTTATTGATATTTTGTTTATTTATTTTGACACGAATTTACATTATTTAAAGTGTATTTTGAATATATATTTTTATACGTATCTACGTCATTTCATGTGTATATTGTATTTATATTTCTATAGAAATCTACGTTATTTTATTTGTATTCGTATATATATTTTGTAACAGATTTACATTGTTTTATGTGTATTTTGCATATTTTTTCAATACAAATTTGCCTTATTGTATGTGCATATTGTATATTAATTTTAATACAAATTTAATTATTCTATATGTATTTTTGTATATATATATTTTTTTATAAAATATGAGTTATTTTATGGTTATTTTGAATCTTATTTTTCATTCAAATTTACATTATTTTTTTATTATTTTGTGTTTTGACTTTGATACGATTTTACAATATTCTATGTGTATTTTGTATATATATTTTAAAAAAATGTACGTTATTTTATGTGTATTTGTTTTCATTTCATACAAATTTATTTTATTTTATGTGTATTTTGTACATGTATTTAAATACAAACTTAACTAATTATATGTGTATTTTGTATATCTATTTTCATACAAATTGAAACTATTTTTATTTAATTTTGTATATATTCTCATACAAATTTTCGTTATTTTATGTGAATTTTGTATATTTATTTTCCTACAAATATATGTTCTTTATCTAAATTTTGTTTATTGAATTTGATACGAATTTACCTTATTTTAGGTGTATTTGTATATATATTTTGTGTAAATATAAATATACAAAATACATTAAATAACGTAGGTTTGTATAAAACTATACAAAAATTCACAAAATTAATTAAATTTGTATGAAAATAGATATACAAAATACACTTGAAATTAGCTAGATTTGAATTGAAATATATATACAAAGTACATAAAATAATGTAAATTTGTATCAAAATATTTTAAAAATACACATATAATAAAGTGAATTTGTATAAAAATATATAAAGAAAATACTCATTATATAATGTAAATACGGATAAAAATTGTACAAAATACATATAATAATGTATTTGTATCAAAATAAATAAACAAAATAAAAAAATAATGGTATTTTGTATATTTATTTTCAGACAAATTTAAAGTATTTTTGTATTTTTGTATATAGTTTTATACAAATTTATGTGATTTTATGTATATTGTATATATATATATATATATATATATATATATATATATATATATATATATATATATATATGTATATATATATATATATATATATATATATATATATATATATATATATATATATATATATATATATATATATATATATATATATATATGTGTATTTTGTTTGTATATTTCTATAGAAATCTACGTTGATTTATGAGTATTCGGATATAAATTTTGAAACAAATTTACAATGTTTTATGTGTATTTTGCATATTTTTTCAATACAAATTTACCTTATTTTAGATGCATTTTGTATATTAATTTTAATACTAATTTAATTATTCTATGTGTATTTTTGTATATATATTTTTCTAAAAATATGCTTTATTTTATGGGTATTTTGCATCTTTATTTTCATACAAATTTACATTATTTTATTGATATTCTCTATTGATTTTGATACGATTTTACATTATTCTATGTGTATTTTGCATATATATATTTTATACAAATATGTGTTACTTTATATGTGTTTGTTTTCATTTCATACAAATTTACATTATTTTATGTGTATTTTGTACATGTATTTAAATACAAATTTAACTAATTATATGTGTATTTTGTGTATCTATTTTCATACAAATTGAAACTATTTTTCTGTATTTTTGTATATATTTTTATATAAATTGTCGTTTTTTTATGTGTATTTTGTATATTTATTTTCCTACTAATATACGTTCTTTTATCGGAATTTTGTTTAATTAATTTGACACGAATTTACAAATATCCGTTATTTTATGGGTATTTTGCATCATTATTTTCATAGAAGAAATTTACATTATTTTACTGATATTCTGATCATTTATTTTTTATACGATTTTACATTATTCTATGTGTATTTTGTATATATTTTTTATACATTTTTCAATTATTTAATGTGTATTTTGTATATATATTTTGAAATAAATTTACATTGTTTTATGTGTATTTTGCATATTTTTTTAATAATAATTTACCTTATTGTATGTGCATTTTGTATATTAATTTTAATACAAATTTAATTATTGAATGTGTATTTTTGTATATGTATTTTTAAAATATGCTTTATTTTATGGTATTTTGCATCCTTATTTTCATACAAATTTACATTTTTATTCATATTCTGTGTATTTATTTGATTATATTTTACATTATATATATATATATATATATATATATATATATATATATATATATATATATATATATATATATATATATATATATATATATATATATATATATATATATATATATTATACAAATGTATGTTATTTTATGTGTATTTGTTTTAAAATATATACAAAAATACCCAGAAATAATTTGAATTTGTATGAAAATAGATATACAAAATACACATAATACTAGGTAAATTTCTTTTGAAATATATATACAAAATACCCATAAAATATTGTAAATTTGTGTCAAAATATATAAACAAATACACATAAAATGATGTTAATTTGTATAAAATACATATACAAAAGACACATTAAATAATGGAAAAATGTATAAAAAATATATACAAAATAAACAGAATAATGTAAAATCGTATAAAAAATAAATGAGCAGGATATCAATAAAATACTGTAAATTTCTATTAAAATAAAGATGCAAAATACCCATAAAATAACAAATATTTGTATAAAAATATATATACAAAAATACACACAAAATATTTAAATTTGTATTAAAATAAATATACAAAATGCACGTACTTTAAGGTTAATTTGTATTGAAATATATATGCAAAATATACATCAAATAATGTAGATTTGTATTGAAATATATATACGAAAACATATAAAATAAAGTAAATTTCTATGAAAATATATATACAAAATACATATAAAATGATGTAAATACGTATAAAAATATATATACAAAATACACCTAAAATAAGGTAAATTCGTCGCAAGTTCAATAAACTAAATTTCAATAAAAGAAAGTATATATAAAGGAAAATAAATATACAAAATAATATATAAAATAGCTAAAATTTTTATAAAAATATATACAAAATACACAAAATAATTTCAATTTGTATGGAAATAGATATACAAAATACACATAAAATTTGGTAAATTTGTATTGAAATACATATACAAAATACATAAAATAATGTAAATTTGTATAAAAATATATAAACAAATAGACATAGAGTAACATATATTTCTATAAAATATATATAGAAAATGCACATTAAATAATGTAAATATGTAAAATAAAATACATACTAAATACACATAGAATATGTAAAATCGTATCAAAATAAATACACAGAATATCAATAAAAAATGTAAATTTGTATGAAAATAAAGATGCAAAATACCCATAAAAAAGAATATTTTTATAAAAATATGTATACAAAAACACACATCAATAATTAAATTTGTATTAAAATAAATATACAAAATGCATATACATTATGGTAAATTTGTATTGAAATAGATATGCAAAAGACACATAAAACAATGTAAATTTATTTCAAAACATATATACGAATACACATAAAAAAACGTAAATTTCTATAAAAATATATATAAAAAATACATACATAAATACACAAAAATAATTGAAATTTTTATGAAAATAAATATACAAAATACACTTAAAATTAGGTAAATTTGTATTGAAATACATATACAAAATACACATAAAATAATGTAAATTTGAATTAAAATATATAAACAAATACACTTTAAATACCGTAAATTTGTATAAAATATATATACAAAATACACATTAAATAATGCAAATATGTATGAAAAAAATATATACAAAACACAAGTAGAATAGTGTAAAATCGTATCAAATAAATACACAAAATATTAATAATATAATGTAAGTTTGTATGAAAATAAAGATGCAAAATACCCATAAAATAACGCTTTTTTTGTGAAATATATATATACCAGAATACACATAAAATATTTAAAATTGTATTAAAATAAATATACAAAATGCACATTCATTAAGGTAAATTTGTATTGAAATAGATATGCAAAATACATATAAAACAATGTAAATTTGTTTCAAAATATATATACGAATACACAAAATAACGTAGATTTCTATAAATATATATATACAAAATACACATAAAATGGAGTAAATAGGTATAAAAAAATGTATACAAAATACACATATAAATTTGTATGAAAATATATATACAAATACACATAAAATAATATGAATTTGTATAAAATTTGTGTCAAAGTATATACGAATACACAATAAAATAACGTATTTTTTATGAAATGTATATACAAAATACACATAAAATAATTTAAATACGTAGAAAAATATATATAAAATACACATAAAATAATGTAAATTCGTATCAAAATAAATAAACAAAATTTCAATCAAAGAATGTGTATTTGTAGGAAAATACATATACAATATTCAAATAAAATAAGTAAAATTTGTATAAAAATATATAAAAAATTAACAAAAATAATTTAAATTTGTTTGAAAATATATATGTAAAATACACATAAAATTAGGCAAATTTGTATTGAAATACATATACAAAATTCACATAAAATAATGTAAATTTGTATGAAAATATATAAACAAATACACATAAAATCGCGTAAATTTGGATAAAATATATATACAAAATACACATTAAATAATGCAAATATGTATAAAAAAATATATACAAAATACACATAGAATAATGTTAAATCGTATCAAAATAAATACACAGAATATCAAAAAAATAATGTAAATTTCTATGAAAATAAAGATGCAAAATACTCATATAATAACGCATATTTGCATAAAAATATATATACAAAATACACTTAAAATAATTTAATTTGTATTAAAATAAATATACAAAATGCACAAACAATAAAGTAAATTTGTATTGAAATAGATATGCAAAATACACATAAATAATGTAAATTTGTATCAAAATATATATACGAATACACATAAAATAGAGTAAATTTCAATGAAAATATACATAAACAATACATATAAAATAATGTAAATAAGTATAAAAATATATATATCAAATACACCTAAAATAATGTAAACTCGTATCAAAATACATAAACAAAATTCCGATAAAAAACGTATATTTGTAGGAAAATAAATATACAAAATACACATAAAATAACGAAAATTTGTATAAAAATATATACAAAAAAACACAGAAAAATAATATCAATTTGAATGACAATAGATATTCAAAATACACATAATTAGTTAAATTTGTATTTAAATACATGTACAAAATACAAACAAAATAATGTAAATTTGTATGAAATGAAAACAAATACAAATAAATAACATACATTTGTATAAAATATATATACAAAATACACATAGAATAATGTAAAATCGTATCAAAATAAGTACACAAAAATATCAATAAAATAATTTAAATTTGTATGAAAATAAAGATTCAAAATACCCATAAAATAAAGCATATTTTTTTTTTAAAAACATATACAAACATACACATAGAATAATTAAATTTGTATGAAAATTAATATACAAAATACACATACAATATGGTAAATTTGTATTGAAAAAACATGCAAAATACACATAAAACAGTGTAAATTTGTTTCAAAATATATATACGAATACACATAAAATAACGTAGATTTCTATAGGAATATATATACAAAATACACATGAAATGATGTAAATACGTATAAAAATATATATACAAAATACACATTAAATAATGTAAATTCACGTCAAAATAAATAAAAAAAATATCAATAAAAGAATGTGTATTTGTATGAAAATAGATATACAAAATACACATAAAATAACATAAATTTGTATAAAACTATATACAAAAAATTCACAAAATTATATAAATTTGTATGAAAATAGATATATACAAAATACATAAAATTAGGTAAATTTGTATTGAAATACATATACAAAATGCACATAAAATAATGTAAATTTGAATGAAAATATATAAATAAATACACTTAAAATAACGTAAATTTGTATAAAAAAATATATACAAAACACAAATAGAATAATGTAAAATCGTATCAAAATAAATACCCAAAATATTAATAAAATAACGTAAATTTGTTTGAAAATAAAGAAGCAAAATACCCATAAAATAACGCATTTTTTTTTTAAATATATATACCAAAATACACATAAAAAAATTAAATTTGTATTAAAATAAATATACAAAATACACATACAATAAAGTAAATTTGCATTGAAATAGATATGCAAAATACATATGAAAGAATGTAAATTTGTTTGAAAATATATATACGAAAACACATAAAATAACGTAATTTCTATAAAAATATATATACAAAATACACATAAAATGAAGTAAATACGTATAAAAAAATGTATACAAAATACACATAAAATAATGTAAATTCGTATGAAAATAATTAAACAAAATACCAATAAAAGAATGTGTATTTGTATATATATAAATATACAAAATACACATAAAATAACGTAAATTTATATAAAATTATACACAAAAATACACAGAAATAGTTAAATTTGCATGAAAATAGATATACAAAATACACACAAAATAAGCTAAATTTGAATTGAAATATATATACAAAATACATGAAATAAAGTAAACTTGTATCAAAATATTTATACAAATACACATATAATAACGTAAATTTGTATGAAAATATATAAACAAAATACACATTAAATAATGTAAATACGTATAAAAAAATATGTACAAAATACACATATAATCATGTAACTCGTATCAAAATAAATAAACAAAATACACATAAAATAACGCAAATTTATATAAAAATATATGTTCAAAAATGCACATAAAATAAATTTGCATAAAAATATATATACAAAACACATCTTATATAATGTAAATGAGTATAAAAATATGAATACAAAATACCTATGAAATAAACTAAACTCGTATCAAATTAAATTAAGAAAATACCAATAAAATCATGTAATTTTGGATGAAAATATATATAGAAAATACACATAAAATAACCTAAATAGAAATACAAATATAAACATAAAATAATTTAAGATTGAATGAAATAAATATACAAAATAAACATAAAATAAGGTAAATTTGTAATGAAATATATCTAAAAATACAAATAAAATAATATAAATTTGTATGAAAATATATATACAAATACACATCAAATAATATGAATTTGTATAAATTTGTATCAAAATATATACGAATACTCACAATAAAATAACCTAAATTTTTATAAAATATATATACAAAATACACATGAAATAATTTAAATACGTAGAAAATATATATACAAAATACATGTAAAATAATGTAAATTGTATCAAAATAGATAAACAAAATTCCAATAAAAGAATATATATTTGTAGGAAAATACATATACAAAATACAAATAAAATAACATAAATTTCTATAAAAAAATATACAAGAATACAGAAAAATAGTTTAAATTTGTTTGAAAATAGATATGCAAAATACACATAAAGTTAAGCAAATTTGTATTGAAATACATATACAAAACACACATAAAATAATGTAAATTTGTATGAAAATATATAAACAAATACACATAAAATAACGTAAATTTGGATAAAATATATATACAAAATATACATTAAATATTTTAAATATGTATAAAAATATATATACAATATACTCATAAAATAATGTAAAACCGTATCAAAATAAATAAACAGAATCTCAATAAAATAATGTAAATTTGTATGAAAATAAAGATGCAAAATACCCATATAATAACGCATATTTGTGTAAAAATATATATACAAAAATACATTTCAATTTGTATGAAAATAGATATACAAAATACACATATAATTAGTTTAATTTGTATTTAAATACATGTACAAAATACACATAAAATAATGTAAATTTGTATGAAATGAAAACAAATACACATATATATATATATATATATATATATATATATATATATATATAGATATATATATATATATATATATATATATATATATATATATATATATATATATATATATATATATATATATATATATATATATATATATATATATATATATATATATATATATATATATATATATATATATATCTATATATATATATATATATATATATATATATATATATATATATATATATATACACACACAAAATACACATTGAATAAAGTAAAATCATATCAAAATAAATAAACAGAACATCAATAAAAGAACGAAAATTTGTATAAAAATAAAGATGCAAAATACCTATAAAATAAAGCACATTTTAATAAAAATACATATCCAAAAATACACATAGAATAATTAAATTTTTATTAAAATTAATATTTAAAATGCACATACAATAAGGGAAATTTGTATTGAAAAAATATGCAAAATACACAAAACAGTGTAAATTTATTTCAAAATATATATACGAATACACTTAAAATAACGTACATTTCTATAGAAATATATATACAAAATACATGAAATGATGTAAATACGTATAAAAATATATATATACAAAATACACATTAAATAATGTAAATTAGCATCAAAATAAATAAACAAAATATCAATAAAAGAATGTGTATTTGTATGAAAATACATATACAAAATACACATGAAATAACCTAAATTTGTATAAAACTATATACAATAATACACAAAAATAATTAAAATTTGTTTGAAAATAAATATACAAAATACACATAAAATTAGGTAAATTTGTATTTAAATACATATACAAAATACAGTTAAAATAATGTAAATTTGAATGAAAATATATAAACAAATACACTTAAAATAATGGAAATTTGTATAAAATATATATACAAAATACGCATTAAATAATGTAAATATATATAAAAAAAATTTATTCAAAACACAAATAGAATAATGTAAAATCGTATCAAAATAAATACACAGAATGTAAATAAAATAATGTAAATTTGTATGAAAATTAAAATGCAAAATACCCATAAAATAACGCATATTTAAAAAAAAAAATATATATACAAAATACACATAAAATAATTGAATTTGTAATAAAATAAATATACAAAATGCACGTACAATAAGGTAAACCTGTATTGAAATAGATATGCAAAATACATATAAACAATGTAAATTTGTTTCAAAATATATATACGAATACACATAAAATAAGGTAGATTTCTATAAAAATATATATACAAAATACACATAAAATTAAGTAAATACGTATGAAAAAAATGTATACAAAATCCACATAAAATAATGTAAATTCGTATATAAATAAATAAACAAAATACCAATAAAAGAATGTGTATTTGTATTAATTTAAATATACAAAATACACATTTCATAACGTAAATTTGTATAAAACTATACACAAAAATACACAGAAGTAATAAAATTTGTGTGAAAATAGATATACAAAATACACATAAAATAAGCTAAATTTGAATTGAAATATATATACAAAGTACATAAGATAATGTTAATTTGTATCAAAATATTTATAAAATACACATATAATAAAGTGGATTTGTATAAAAATATATAAACAAAATACTCATTAAATAATGTAAATACGTATAAGAAATTTGTACAAAATACACATATAATAATGTAATTCGTATCAAAATAAATAAATAAAAAAACAATAAATAATGTAAATTTGTATGAGAAAACATATACAAAATACACATAAAATAACGCAAATTTCTATAAAAATATATGTACAAAAATGCACATAAAATAAATTAAATTTGCATAAAAATATATATATACAAAACACATATTAAATAATGTAAATGCATATAAAAATATGTATACAAAATACCTATGAAATAATATAAATTCGTATCGAGTTATATTATCAAAATACCAATAAAATAATGTAACTTTGGATGAAAACATATATAGAAAAAACACATAATACAAATATACACATAAATAATTTAAAATTGAATGAAATAAATATTCAAAATAAACATAAAATAAATATATATAAATATTTAATATATATATACAAAATATATATATATATATATATATATATATATATATATATATATATATATATATATATATATATATATAAATATATATATATATATATATATATATATATATATATATATATATATATATATATACAAACACACATAAAATAACATGAATTTGTATAAAAATATTTATTCAAAATAAACATTAAATAATGTAAATGCGTATAAAAAAATATATACAAAGTACATATAAAATAATGTAAACTCGTATCAATATAGATCAACAAAATACCAGTAAAATAATATATATTTGAATGAAAATAAATATACAAAATACACATAACATAACTAAAATTTGTATTAAAATATATACAAAAATACATAGAAATAATTTGAATTTGTATAAAAATAGACATACAAATTACACATAAAACTAGGTAAATTTCTTTTGAAATATATATACAAAATACCCATAAAATATTGTAAATTTGTTTCAAAATATATAAACAAATACACATAAAATAACGTAAATTTCTAAGAAAAATATAAACAAAATACACGTAGAATAATGTCAAATCGTATCAAAATAAATCTGCAGAATATCAAAAAATAATGTAAATTTCAATGAAAATATAGATGCAAAATACCCATAAAATAAAGGATATTTTTATAAAAATACATATACAAAAAATAAACATAGAATAATTAAATTTGTTTAAAAATTAATATACAAAATGCATATACAATTATGTTAAATTTGTATTGAAAAAATATGAAAAATACACATAAAAGTGTAAATTTCTTTCAAAATCTATATACGAATACACATAAAATAAAGTAGATTTCTATAGAAATATATATACAAAACACACATGAAATGATGTAAATACGTATAAAATATATATACAAAATACACATTAAATAATGTAAATTATGTCAATATAAATTAACAAAATATCAATAAAAGAATGTATTTGAATGAAAATAGATATACAAAATACATAAAATAATCTAAATTTGTATAAAACTATATACAAAATATGCAAAATAATTTAAATTTGTATGAAAATAAATATACAAAATACACATAAAATTAGGTAAATTTGTATTGAAATACATATACAAAATACACATTAAATAATGTAAATTTAAATGAGAATATAGAAACATATACACTTAAAATACCATAAATTTGTATCAAATATATATAGAAAATACATTAAATAATGTAAATTTGTATAAAAAAATATATACAAAACACAAATGGAATAATGTAAAATCGTATTAAAATAAATACACAGAATAATAATAATATAATGTAGATTTTTATGAAAATAAAGATGCAAAATACCCATAAAATAATGCATTTTTTATAAAAATATATATACCAAAATACACAAAAAATATAAGTTTGTATTAAAATAAGTTAAAAAAATGCACATACAATAAGGTAAATTTGTATTGAAATAGATATGCAAAATACATATAAAACAATGTAAATTTGTTTCAAAATATATATACGAATACACATAAAATAACGTAGATTTCTATAAAATATATAGAAAATACACATAAAATGAAGTAAATACGGATAAAAAAATGTATACAAAATACATATAAAATAATGTAAAATCGTATCAAAATAAATAAACAAAATACCAATAAAAGAATGTGTATTTGTATAAATATAAATATACAAATTATACATAAAATAACGTAAAGTTGTATAAAACTATATACAAAAATACACAGAAGCATTTAAATTTGTATGAAAATAAATATAAAAAATACAGATAAAATAAGCTAAATTTGAATTGAAATGTATATAGAAAATACATAAAATAATGTAAATTTATATCAAAATAGTTATACAAATACACACATAATAACGTAAATTTGTATAAAAATATATAAACAAAATACTCATGAAATACTTTAAAAACGTAAAAAAAATATGTACAAAATACACATATAATAATGTAATTCGTAGCAAAATAAATAAACAAAGTACCAATAAATTAAAGTAAATTTGTATGAGAAAATATATACAAAATACATATCAAATAACGATTCTTTCTATAAAAATATATGTACAAAAATGCACGTAAAATAAAGTAAATTTGCATAAATATATATATACAAAGCACACATTAAATAATGTAAATGCGTATAAAAATATGTATGCAAAATACCTATGAAATAATCTAAA
Organism: Eriocheir sinensis; assembly: GCF_024679095.1. Lineage (NCBI taxonomy): Eukaryota > Metazoa > Arthropoda > Malacostraca > Decapoda > Varunidae > Eriocheir > Eriocheir sinensis. Next base: position 614,588 of record NW_026110407.1, on the reverse strand, counting down.
TTCGTATCGAATTAAATTAACAAAAAATACCAATAAAATAATGTAATTATGGATGAAAATATATATAGAAAATACATATAAATTACCTAAACACATGTACAAATATACACATAAAATTATTTAAAATTGAATGAAATAAATATACAAAATAAACATAAAATAAGGTAAATTTGTAACGAAATATATGTACAAAATACACATAAAATAATGTAAATTTGTATGAAAATATATATACAAATACACATAAAATAACAAGAATTTGTTTAAAATTTGTATCAAAATATATACGAATACACACAATAAAATAACGTAAATTTTATGAAAATATATATAAAATAAACAAAAATGTAAACACGTACAAAATATATATACAAAATACTATAAAATAATGTAAATTGTATCAAATAAATAAATAAATTTAATAAAAGAATGTATATATGTAGGAAAATATATATCCAAAATACAAATAAAATAATCTTAAATTTTTATAAAATTTATACAAAATACACAAAAATAATTTAAATTTGTTTGAAAATAGATATGCAAAAGACAAATAAGCTTAGGCAAATTGTATTGAAATACATATATACACATAAAATAATGAAATTTGTATGAAATATATAAACAAATACAAATAAAATCACGTAAATTTGATAAAATATATACAAAATATACATATATATATATATATATATATATATATATATATATATATATATATATATATATATATATATATATATATATATATATATATATATATATATATATATATATATATATATATATATATATATATATATATATATATATATATATATATATATATATATATATATATATATATATATATATACAAAATGCTCATAAAATAATGTTAAATCGTATCAAAATAAATAAACAGAATATCAATAAAATAATGTAAATTTGTATGAAAATAAAGATGCAAAATACCCATATAATAACGCATATTTGTATAAAAATGTATTTACAAAAATACATATGAAATAATTAAATTTGTATTAAAATAAATACAAAAATACATACAATAAGTAAATTTGTATTGAAATAGATAAAATACACATCAATAAAGTAAATTTGTATCAAAATATATATACGAATACTCAAAAATAGAGTAAATTTCAATGAAAAATATACATATAAAATTATATATATATATATATATATATATATATATATATATATATATATATATATATATATATATATATATATATATATATATATATATATATATATATATATATATATATATATATATATATATATATATATATATATATATATATATATATATATATATATATATATATATATATATATATATATATATATATATATATATATATATATATATATATATATATACACACACAAAATACACATAAATAATGTAAAAATCGAATCAAAATAAATACAGAACATCAATAAAAGAATGTAAATTTGTATGAAAATAAAGATGCAAATACCTGTAAAATAAAACATATTTTAAAAAAATACATTACAAAAATATACAGCGAATAATTAAATTTGTATTAAAATTTATATAGAAAATGCACATACAATAATGTAAATTTGTATTGAAAAAATATGCAAAATTCACATAAAACAGTGTAAATTTATTTCAAAATATATATGAATACACATAAAATAACGTAGATTTCTATAGAAATATATATACAAAATACACATGAAATGACGTAAATACTTATAAAAATATATACAAAATACACATTAAATAATGTAAATTCGTGTCAAAATAAATAAACAAAATATCAATAAAAGAATGCGTATTTGTATGAAAATAGATATACAAAATAAACATAAAATAACCTAAATTTGTATAAAACTATATACAATAATACACAAAAATAATTTAAATTTGTATGAAAATAAATATACAAAATACACATAAAATTAGGTAAATTTGTATTTAAATACATATACAAAATACAGTTAAAATAATGTAAATTTGAATGAAAATATATAAAATACACTTAAAATAATGGAAATTTGTATAAAATATATATACAAAATACGCATTAAATAATGTAAACAGATATATAGAAAATTTATTCAAAACACAAATAGAATAATGTAAAATCGTATCAAATAAATACACAGAATGTAAATAAATAAATGTTGTATGAAAATTAAAATTGCATAAAATACCCATAAATAATATATTTAAAAAATATATATACAAAATACACATAAAATAATTGAATTTGTAATAAAATAAATATACAAAATACACGTACAATAAGGTAAATTTGTATAAAATATATATGCAAAATACATATAAAATAATGTAAATTTGTATAAAAATATATATACAAAATACATAAAATAATGTAAATTTGTATAAAAATAAATATACAAAATAATACATAAAATAATGTAAATTTGTATGAGAAAAATATACAAAATACACATAAATAACGTAAATTTGTATAAAATATATATACAAACACATTAAATAATGTAAATGCGTATAAAAATATGTATACAAAATACCTATGAAATAATATAAATTTGTTTCAAAATTAACAAAATACCAATAAAATAATGTAATTATGGATGAAAATATATATATAGAAAATACATATAATACAAATATACACATAAAATAATTTAAAATTGAATAAAATAAATATTCAAAATAAATAAAATAATGTAAATTTTTAATGAAATATATATACAAATATACATAAAATAATAGTATAAAAATATATATATATAAATATATATATATATATATACACATATATACATATATATATATATATATATATATATATATATATATATATATATATATATATATATAAACACACATAAATAAATATGAATTTGTATAAATATTTATTCAAATAAACATTAAATAATGTAAATGTATATAAAAAAATATATACAAAGTATATAAAATAATGTAAACTATCAATATAGATCAACAAATACCAGTAAAATAATATATATTTGAATGAAAATAAATATACAAAATACACATAACATAACTAAAATTTGTATTAAAATATATACAAAAATACATAGAAATAATTTGAATTTGTATAAAAATAGACATACAAATTACACATAAAACTAGGTAAATTTCTTTTGAAATATATATACAAAATTTTATAAAATATTGTAAATTTGTTTCAAAATATAAACAAATACACATAAAATAACGTAAATTTCTAAGAAAATATAAACAAAATACACGTAGAATAATGTCAAATCGTATCAAAATAAATCTGCAGAATATCAAAAATAATGTAAATTTCAATGAAAAATATAGATGCAAAATACCCATAAAATAAGGATATTTTTATAAAATACATATACAAAAATAAACATAGAATAATTAAATTTGTTTAAAATTAATACAAAATGCATATACAATTATGTTAAATTTGTATTGAAAAATATGAAAAATACACATAAAGTGTAATTTCTTTCAAAATCTATATAAGAAAACAAATAAAATAAAGTAGATTTCTATATAAATATATATAAAAAATACACATAAAATGATGTAAATACGTATAAAAATATATATACAAAATAAAAATTAAATAATGTAAATTCGCGTCAATATAAATTAAAAAAAATATCAATAAAAGAATGTGTATTTGAATGAAAATAGATATACAAAATACACATAAAATAATCTAAATTTGTATAAAACTATATACAAAATACGCAAAAAATAATTTAAATTTGTATGAAAATAAATATACAAAATACACATAAATTAGGTAAATTTGGAAATATATAAAATACACATTAAATAATGTAAATTTAAATGAGAATATATAAATATACACTTAAAATACTATAATTTATAAATATATATAGAAAATACATTAAATAATGTAAATTTGTATAAAAAATATATACAAAACACAAATGGAATAATGTAAATCGTATTAAAATAAATACACAGAATAATAATAATATAATGTAGATTTTATGAAAATAAAGATGCAAAATACCCATAAATAATGCATTTTTATAAAATATATATACCAAAATACACAAAATATAAGTTTGTATTAAATAAGCCAAAAAAATGCACATACAATAAGGTAAATTTGTATTGAAATAGATATGCAAATAATATAAAACAATGTAAATTTGTTTCAAAATATATAATAACACATAAAATAACGTAGATTTCTATAAAATATATAGAAAATACATAAAATGAAGTAAATACGTATAAAAAATGTATACAATACATAAAATAATGTAAAATCGTATCAAATAAATAAACAAAATACTCAATAAAGAATGTGTATTGTATAAATATAAATATACAAATTATACATAAATAACGTAAAGTTGTATAAAACTATACAAAAATACACAGAAGATTTAAATTTGTATGAAAATAAATATAAAAAATACAGATAAATAATCTAAATTTGAATTGAAATGTATATAGAAAATACATAAAATAATGTAAATTTATATCAAATAGTTATACAAATACACATAATAACGTAAATTTGTATAAAAATATATAAACAAAATACTATGAAATACTTTAAAAACGTAAAAA